>NW_026937258.1:0-77268 GCF_032062105.1 Saccostrea cuccullata
TCATATTCAGGAAAAATACGATTTTGGAATCAAGAAAGTAATGTTACCCTTTAATATGCATAGTTTTCACGGGAAACAGGAAAGGTGGGAGAAAAGAAATGGATTCAGCCATGAGGAAGAAGCAGGCTGAAATATTAAAAGAAAAAGAATTGCACATTAACTTTTTAAGAGAAGTCATTGACACCTGCTGAAGAAGCCAATTATACTATGAATTACAGACCACAATAACTATTTCTAAAATGTATAAACAATAATAATATAGGAATACCCCCGCTTTTTATGACAGGTCAATACTAGTAATAGTAAAAAAAATCTTTCAAAATACGAGGGGCGTTCAATAAAATAATGTCATCAGCTCCATAACATACAACATAGAAATTATATGACATTAAGTATGACATTTTCTAATTATTGAATCTTTAATGAATTGATAACAGTTTATGTGACCACTTTTCATCGCATAATTTCATTGTGGGAAGCTGGAAAACAAGGGCTACTCGAGACACTGTGTTAAAAATGAATGGTCAAGAATCGGTGAATTAGAGTAGAATTGAACGCGTCATTAAAGCTGCTGTAAATCTTGTTAATTTTCCAAAAATATATTAACTGAAATATGTGAAATTTACATCAACTTATGTCTGTTTCAAACACACATGAACAGGTGGATTTCAATTACCAAAAATTATATAATGGTCATCAAAAATGGGTGCCCTCCTTGTCAACAAGGACATACAACAAACCCATGTATATTAGCGATAATTCAACAAATTATCACAGATTATGTTTTATTGACTTTAAGTTACACAGCAAATTTGCTAGACATCATATCGGGGGTACTTCATACTGTTTTAAAGAAACATTTTATTGTAAAAAAGTTTAATACTCAAATGTCACCCTATATTTATAAATATGAGTGAAAACGAGAGCGTGTAGAAAATCTAAACAATTTTTTTTTTTTAAATCAAAAATTGGTCTTATCCACGTTTTTCTGAAATTCAAACAGATCATGAAACTTGAATCCATTTTGTGTTAAACCCTTAAAACAAATTTAGAATAAGATGTACTTGACAAAACTGCAAAGGCCTAAGAAGAGCAAAAATTTGCAAGAACACAAAAACAGTTTTATACGCTATTTTCTTAAATATTAGCGGTCTTGTTGTTCAAATACATATATAGGGAGGCAGTTCAATGTCTGGAGGAGTCTAGTAAGAAAAATATTTGCCAAAAAATTGAAAGGTTTATGAGAGGAAGGAAACAGAATGAGGAATTCACTACATTAAATTTCTTCCTGACAGCGTCCAAACCCACAGGCCATGAAGAGTAAAGGAGTTTTGGGGAAAACAGAAAGTTAATGTTTTATCACATCAACAATATTCGCCAGATCTTTCAATCTTTGACTTGTTTCATTTCCCAAACTTAGGAAAACACCTTTCAGAGAGAAAAAAAAAGCACAGAAAATTATAGGATCTGCCATTTTCCAGTATACGAAGGGTCATACTCAAAACTGTGTTCTAAAAACAATTAGAAATTGAATGAATATGTTACGGACATGTCTTTTAATTAAAAGTGAATATTTTAGTTAAATCATTAAGACAAAATCATAAAAAAGCGATTTTTGATTCTTTCCGAGCCCTTATGACATTATTTATTGAACGCCCCTCGTAAAATGTTTTAAGCCTATGAAAAATGCATGACGTTTAAATTGAAACTAAAAAACATTGTTCCTTTCAGGAATTTAAGCTTAAAGCATAATAGGACCAAATGAAAAGATTAAGACATTGCATTCATTTATGGCAAATGAATTTTCATCTTATATCTAAGAAGTTTTATTTTCTGTTGAATATTGACGCTGTTATTCTCTTCTCTTTAATCATTGACACCCAGTATTTTCTTTTTTACAATGCTTCTTTTGTCTATCTTATTTGTACTTGTATTGATGTTTCGAAAAATATTGTCGTCTCTATCTAGCTTTAAGGATTTACAACCATAGTGGGACTAAATTCTCATTCTTAAATGTCCGTCAATTACAAAATAGTATATGATATTTTAAAAATTAAAGCATTTTATAGTAGAAAAGAATTTACTGACAGAAAGTTTCAAAAATTTAATTCACTAAGCACCCCTGAACCTGGGGTCATGGAATTCACAATTTCGGAAGAGGCATCGTTGCTTATTATAACTAAGTAGTTAGTTTGTTTGATACCCAGGAGATGAGAAGATTATTTTCAAAGAATTAATGCATTTTCACTATATAATCAAAGAGGTTCACCCTAACACCAGAATCCCTTGGTCCTGGGGCCATGAAATTAACAAATTTGGAAGAGACACTCTTCCTCATTATTGTTATACATCATGGACATAAAGTTTGTTTGTTTAATACCAAGGAAACTAGAAGAAGTTTTTCAAAGAAATGATTGACACTTTCAATGTATAATCTGTACAGCCTCGCCCTAGCACTAAAACACCTGACCCTGGGCCATGAATTTCACATTTTTGATAGAGGGCTCAATACATATTACAATCATGCCAACAGTTTGTCTGCTTCAAGTAGTAAAGAAGAACATTTTGAAAGGTAACATTAATTTTGATAGATTAACTTTCACCCCTCAGCACCCCCCCCCCCCCCTGGAGCGAGGGGGCCTATGAAATTCAAAATTTTGTTCCCCGTTCACCCATAGATGCTAATAGTGACTGAAATTGGTTCAGTTGTTTCAGAGAAAAAGCTGTAAATATTTAAATGTTAACACACAACGACGGACAAAAAGGGATAACAATAGGTGCCTCAGGTTACTTAAAGAGAATTATTATTTGAACCCAAAGTTGCAAAGTTTTATCCAAGTAGGATTTCTGGATTTCATACCTAGCATCAAATATCTACTACATTTTCTTTACTTTGCTGTTAAACTAGCAAAATTATTGTTCAAAATTCGTATCTGTACTTAAAATATATCTAGTTATGATTTTGTGAATACTTATGATATACAAGAACTAGTAGGTTTAACTTAAGGTTCATAATTCCTCTGCTCACTCATATAAAATGTTGCTTGAACCTTAATGATTTTCCAAAAGAGAAGTATTTTATAAGTAAAATACTGACAAGTATAGCATAGCTTGCGGGGCAAAATTGGACAATAAAGACACTTCAATTTGGCAAATCTATAAAGGAATAATAGACATTAATGTCATTAAGAGTTATCTCTCTTATAAGAGTATCAATGACCCCTAAGCTAAGTTTTATAAAACTGTTCTAAAATTATTTTTACCTGAACTTCTACAATGTAAACATTAAATGTTTTTTAACAACCTTCAGTAATGTCCATATCATAGGTCTTTTTGTACTTCATTATGTTAACAGTTTGCCTGTTGTTTTGTTCAGTTGCTAAACTTTCATTGTATTAACATACCCCATGTTAAGGTTTTGTTTCACGGTCCATTAGTACCAAACTTTGCCCTACAAGGTACGGCTATGATGGAACTCTGCACTTTAAAAAAGATTTTTTTTTGAAAATCACAAGCTTTAAAGCATTACTTTATAAGTGGAAAGAATGATGAACCTTGATATACTATGGATATGATAAAATTTATGTACTTCAATCTTTAGACAATATTATGCAATAAAAATAATTTACGAATTACCAAGGACAGTTTAATATAATGATAGTAACTTCCATTCTTATGTCGATACGATATATCATGGTGAGCTTGAGATAAAAGATACCACTGAGTCTGACACATCTGTTTCATACTTTGATATATAACGCCTACTTGAAAAAGATGTAAAAGGTAATCTAACAATAAATCTCTATGATAAAGGTGATGACTAACTTTTCTACCGTCAACTTCCCTTACAGAGTTTATATAACAGTTGATTCAATACGCAAGAGGGGCAGCGGAAAGGGCAAAAATTACCATAATGAGAAAACAAACAATTATTTTAATTTCAATGATCATAAAAACTTAACAAATGATATACAATGCATAATCAACAGACCTTTTCGCAGAACAAGTATACTTTAAAGCATAACATACGAACAAGTACGTAACAAACATACATAAATGCAAAACCAACGATCATCGTTGCAGTACAAACGTACATAAAAACACGACAAACGAAAAAAAACAACCAACGCGCACGCGGTAGATCTGACTCCCGGCTCCCGACGGTATCGGATTTTTTTTTAGATTTCTGTTTTGTCGGTGCACAAAAACTCTTCAAACTTCTCAGACACATTTTCTTTTTAAATGAATTCAATAATATGTAAAAACTTTAACAAATTTGCGTAATTATTACTGAATCAGCAGTATCACCTTCCAAAAAGCTGTAAATGTAGTACTCCGTTATAAATATGAAAACCAAAAACGGACATCGATACAGAGAGACGTAATGTGTCGTAGATAGTATAAAAGGTGCATGGACACAGATCTGAAGTTAATATTTTCTGTATAATATTACGACTTATATATTTTAATAGCATTTCACACAAAAAATATATTAAAAATCTTATTTCATCTAAAAGTTATTAAAACTTCAAATTTTTAGACGGGTTTGATTGACACATCCTTGCACTCTCACAAATTTTAATTTTATTCTTAATACTTAGGAAAAGTGACAATCTTGTTTCAATAACTTTAAGACGAAATAAATTAACTTCAAATCTGTGTCCATGTATCTTTAAAGATATTTAAGGTATTTGTATTGAGAAGATATTTCTTCTCAAAAAGATTGAATTAGTATTACAGTGAAAATTGGTGGTGTTAATAAAAAAAAATGAACAATTAAATTCTATAAAAATTCATAACATCAAAATGATTTGATTTCAAAAAAGATTTTTATCAAAATCTGCATAAAAATAGCTAAATCTAACATTGTACTTATGGTAAAATAATGCAAAATGAAAGTACTGCATTGTTATACATTGACGTAGCATCGTTTTTAAAAGGAGGGGGTAGCCAAAGAAAAAATTTAATCTAGCTTAAAAAAATATTTTAAAAACTTAACAAGCCAAAACAAAAAGGAAATTTAAATTATATAGCCCAAACTCGAAAACCCCGTGTGTGTGAGTGTTTGTGTGTGTGTGTGTTTGGGGGGGGGGGGGGGGGGGGGTTAGGTTCAACTTCTTTCAGTGCCAATTTTTTTTCCTAATATACATGTACTACATAACCCTTTTTTGACCTTACTCTTAAAATTGGAATAGTTGCTACGTACCTGTCATATGATATGCCACTGTAATGTAAAGTTATCATAATATTCTTGTAATATTTAAAGAATTGGGGAAAACCAACTTATGTAACAAGAACAACAAAAATTGACGAAACGGCCTTCAGGAGAATGAGATATTTTTCTACATTTTATGTAAATTCTTTACTTTCATTTTAAATTTTTAGGATGAATTAATCCCCCAAAAAAGGAAAAATTTAAGGGGGATCCGAGGTAGAACCACGTCCATGTTGTATAGCCTGGGATAATAAACATAATGTGGCAAAGAGTTCTGTACAAAAAAAATGTGTGGGGGAATTTCTGTGCATTCAAATTATCTAGCATGTAAATGAGGGTTTTCATTTATTAAAAAATATAAACTGTACCTCAGTTTGTATTTTTTAATCGCGATTCTACGAAAACATTTGTGTCCTTTTTCCAGTGGTTTTCGCTTTTATAGCTGAGTACTAGATTTGCCGCTTTTGGCAGATGATACTGCTGATTCAGTAATAAATACACAAATTTGTTAAAGTTTTCATATATTAATGAATTCTTTTTAAACCTAGAAATTTGCCTGAGAAGTGTGAAGACTTTCTGTGCGCCTACAAAAAAGAAATCGGCAAGAAAAAAGAAAAGAAAACGTGACCGTCGGGAGCCGGGAGTCGGGAAGACTAGATTTACCGCGTGCACGTTGGTTAAGTTTTTTTCGTTTGTCGTGTTTTTATGTACATTTGTACTGCAAAGATGGTCGTTGGTTTTGCATTTATGTATGTTTGTTACGTAATTGTTCGTTGGTTTTGCTTAAGTGTATATTTGTTCTGCGAAAAGGTCTGTTGATTATGCATTGTATATCATTTGTTAAGTTTTTATGGTCATTGAAATAAAATAATTGTTTGTTTTCTTATTATTGTAATTTTTGCCCTTTCCGCTGCCCATAAGCATGCTCTACGTATGCGTATGAACAATTTCTAAAACGAGACAAACAAGTTGATGAAACAAGAATATCAGCAATCTCGTTTAAAGTGATCATTTCGTAAGTTCTATGGTCGATAGAATGACCTTGTCAGCCAATACAATATATCATTGAGTCAAATGCTGACTGACGTTTTTCATACTGATTATTAGTCCATTATTTATACATTGAATTGACAATGGATTTTTTCGTGATTTCCCGATCATGAGAACACGGCGGGTGACCGGTCGTCAGGGGATGCTCACTCCTTTATGGGACCTGATCCCACCTCCGATGTTTTGGAGGTCCGTGTTTGCTCTGCTCCAGTTTTGTATTTTTTAAGGACTTTTGATATTGAATACTCTGTTATCTCCATATGTTTCATCAAAGGAAAAACAACAAAGTCTTTTTATTCTTTCACAAAAGTAAACCTATTCTTTTTTCAAATCGATAGATAAGACTCATTTCTAAATATTTATTGATAGATTCAACTTATATATATAATGCACATGGTAACACAGTTAATTAGATAGACATTTTTTTCTTCAGCTGAAAATATGAAAGTGGTATATGTTTTACTGAATATCTGTGCCATAAGTATCTATTTAAGTCGACCGCAATGCACTTTGGACATGGAATGTCATTTCTTTGACTGGTTACCATGGAGTCCGTGCACTGGTACCTGTGGCAGACAGTCACAATACAGATACCGTCACATGTGCTGCTCGATACTACCGGCTACTCTAGAAACTTGTCTGAGAAGCTGTAACAAAAGTATAAATTTCCCGATGAACGTGTCTCAATCATGCCGAATATGTGAAAATGGTGGCACGCTACATCCTGCATCTTTGTCGTGTGTATGTGATCCACATTTTATGGGGGACTGTTGTCAAGGTAGGAAATTAGATCTCTATCAAATTGTATATTTAAATATAATCTTCATCAATGCTTCCTTTTTTTTTTTTAAAGAAGTACATAAATGGACAAAACAAATCAAAATTTATTTTAGTGAAAATATTTGAATGTGTGCATTTTAGAGAACCTTTGAATATGTTTAATTTTTTTTTTTACATAAAATGTAATAATTATTAAAATCAATAATATTATAGGAAACAAAAATTATGTTACAGTAATTTGATAATTTGATAATCATAATAGCCAATAATAACGAACGCTATTCATATCAAGTCTGACTATCAAAGTCAAAATTTATTTGATGAAATTTACGAGAATTTAATCATAAACGCTTATAATTGAATGGAATATTGAAAATAATAATTTTCACCGAACATTTCAATTTTTGACAAAGTATTTAAGAAATGAAAGTGTATATAGTATACACTTTTTAAAATAATAAATTTTAATATGATTTACGTCAATACATGCATATTTACCTACAAATTATCAATCGTGTTCTCCCCTGATCATACATCAGCTCATCATAAGATTTCTTTAAAAAACGATAAGAGATCAAGTAATTAAATATATATTATTATAACAGTAACTTGATCCGAAGGGTCGTATCACGTCGAGTTGACAGGCGCGGATCATCAGATCTAACGAGACGCGAAGCCTTGTTTTATGAATATGCTATACAATTGATCTCTGAAGTTTTATTTTGCTATATTTTGCTAGTTACGAGGGGGTACGAAGAGCCGTATCTGATGATCCGCGCCTGTCAACGAGACGTGATACGGCTCTTCGGATCAAGCTACTGTTATAATGATAAATTTATCATATACCCCCTCGTAACTAGCAAAATATAGCAAAACATGCTAAAAATCTAAACATTGCTTTTTACCGGAAAAAAAGTCATATACGCCGATAATTCATCTGCACTGATATTTATTTATACCGTGATAATTTTAGAGGTATTGGGCTTTGGAAAAATAAACTTGTAATTAATTCCTAGACCAACCTAGATGATGAACTTTTTTTTCAATTTATGTATTATTTACATATCATTTCCAAAGTTATATCATTGGGATTTAAGCTTCGAAATCTCAAAAAAAAAAAAAGAGAAAAGTTTCAGTGTAAATCAAAGTATCAAAATATTTACTGTAGTTGACTATAATATTCAATTTTAAGTTAATGTTGGCTTTGAATTCGCAGAAGATAGAATGTTTCAGTAATGGATTTTTTATGTTTTTAAAAAAATAGCTGAAGGTTACAAACCAGGTAGCCTTGTACACAGAATATCATAGCTTAAATATTCATACAAATTATGATCTGCTGAAATAATGTTTATTTTTCATTAAATATATTTATGAATATTGTATTGAATGCACCTAAAAGTTTTGATGTTAATTTCTTTTTGTATGTTGACTTCTTTTTCTCTTTATTGAAATCGAAAAAATTTAAGGTTATTCTCTATTTCCAAAAAAATGCTTGAAAATGTTTGCAAATTGTTTAAACTACAGTATATATATAACTATGATGGTAATTATACATGTGGTTATTTATTTACAACAGTGAATCTTAATGATATTATGCCATGATGACATTAACTTTTCTATCGTCAACTTCCCTTACTTATAAAGCAATATACCCTCATCACCTGCAAACTGAGTTTATATATCTCACTTGAGTCGATCCGCAAGAGCATGCTCTACTTATGAACAATTTTTAGATCGACGTAAACTATTGACAAACAAGTTGATGACACAAGAATATCAACCGTCTCGTTTAAAGTCACCATTTCTTTGGTCGATACAATGACCATGTCAGTAAATACAATTTATCATTGCATGAGTCAAATGCTGACTGACGTTTTTCATACCAATTGTTAGTCCAATATTCATACACTAAATTAACGACGGATTTTTCGTTTATTTCCCGATCATGACAAGGAGCACACAGAGGGTGTGACCGGTCGGCAGGGAATGCTCACTCCATGGCACCTTATCCCACCTCTGATGTTTCGGAGGTCCGTGTTTGCCCTGCTCTTATTTTGTGTTATTTAACGGACTTTTTATCTTGAATACTGTTCATTATCTCCTATAGGACCAATTGCGCTCCGTTACTAGCAGACCTATTTTTGTATTCATATGAAGCAGAATTTGTGCAAAATCTTATGCATGAAAAGAAAACACTTGCCGTGGCCTTCAACGCGACATTTAGATATATCGACGACGTATTGGCAATTAACAATGGTAATTTCAATTCCTATACGTCGATAATGATTTATCCTGGAGAGCTTGAATTAAAAGATACCACAGAGTCCGACACTTCTGCTTCATACTTGGATATTTTACTTGAAAAAGAAGTTAATGGTAATCTAACAAACAAGCAATAAGATAAACGTGATGACTTTAACTTTAACAAAATTCCTTTACTTACGTACTTGAGTCGTTTTTGCCGAAATGTATTTCAAATAAAATATGTAATCAAAGTACTCAGAAGTACAGAGAGCCGGGCTCATTTACAGAGTAGAATGGATTTCTTACATGAACCACGTTTATATTCTGATGAAAAAAATATTTTAAAACCATCAATATAAATGATAAGACACTGACAGTGAGTTTTTCAATCCTAATACCACGGTCCGATTTTGTCAGAATCAGAATTAATCTGGTACCGCAGCTGAATGTAAACAAACAGGCCAGTCTGGTTCCCTCTCCTGCTTTACCTCGTATGTGTAGAGAACTACGGTAACACTGATTATCAAAAATCCTTTCGCTAATGAACTATGTTCTTTGACTTATGAAGTTTTCAAAGTCATTACTACTAATGTTTATTTTATATAGATAAAACTTCGTTTTATTTTTGTTGCTTTATTTAATGACTGTATTATCTCAAAAGCGGCTGAGAGTAAGAACTATATTTTTGCAGGTAACTTTAAAATGGCGACTATTGGGTCAACATCCTGCCTTGAACAGGATCCCATAAGCCGGCAATTGCTCTTTGAGCAATAAGCACGGCTAAAAAGTCATTGAGCGGAAGAGTGGTCGTTCATGTAGAACTGATTTAGCCTCTGGTTTAAATATAAATTTAAATTGTAGATCTTGTGACCTGTCGAGAACATCCCTGTAAGCATGGGACATGTACCAATACCAATCGTACATATTCCTGTACCTGTGACAAAGGTTATACAGGAGCAGTCTGTGATACATTTAATTATTTATTTAAGCTTGATAACATGTTAAAGCAAAATTTGGTTAAACATTTATTTTCAGATCTATTTACATGTCAAACGTGAGAGACTGTTGTTTCACAAGATAACAGTATGCTGTATGACACATTCTTTCATTTATATATTAGTGTCGACGTGTACCCGATTAATCGGGTCCTCGATCGAACGTCCGAGTATCGAATACAAAAATGGTACTCGCTTACGCGTCGCCGGTAAATCTCAGTTTGCGATCGTTAAATTAGCATTTACGATTGCAAATACCAAATAAGAAGATAGTTATTTCCTAAATCACTCAAAGTGAATGCACTGACATCGTCCTAACTAAAGAGACTTGGCTGTCATTACGTCAAAATTGTTAAAAACACGCTTCTTATACTATGATGTTACGTTCTACGTAACTTATCACAAAAGGAGGAATATCACGTGACGTCCTTTCAGCCAATGAAAATTACGAAAATAATCTTCTTATATAATATACAGTAATTAGTGACTCTCACCTTTTGTGGCCCGTAATTTTTGGCTTCAATGATTTGTTTCACTGAACATCGTATAAGTATGGTATATAATCTTTAAATCATTATTCGGTAGAGAAATCGGACATGCATACATGTAGATACCCAATTAAAAAGTGAAAAAAATATTCAGAAATACATGTAATTGAATACTTAAAAATTGTTTAAAATCAGTTATGCGGAATAAATTTAGCATTAGTCTTTTAACAACCAACATATGAAGAAATCTGCTTAGTGATCCCAACAACGTACGTGTCCCTTGTCTTTCTTTATACATGTAGTCTGATCATAACAAAGAACTGCAAACCATTTGTATTAATTAGTGTATTAATTAATCTTTGCATTATATATGCAAAAGAAACCATCGTTGTAGTTTAACAAAGATTAAATAGGCTGAAGAAATGTAACACAATTTTATTTACACTTTTTACCGAGTATCTATAAGTACTCGATCGGGAAAATGTCCGAGTAACCGAAAATCCGAATATCAAATACCGGAATTAACCGATTTGAAATCCCTTATATATACATGTATGTGATGAAATGAATAATGTAAAACCATTTTGATATAAGCTACACAATGGAATTCAAATATTACGACCAACTATTATCTGCATGTAAATTACAAATTCGTATTACATATTGTCAGGAGTAATTGTATTTCCGAAAGTAAAAAAGCTATTTTGAACATTTTAGATGCGGCTATAACCAACCCTGCTACTGCCTCGAGCTCTCCATTCAAATCTTTAGGAGCGATCTTGGGTTTGACATTCCTAGGCGTCATGTGTGTCGTCACTGCTGTCGTCATCGTCGTCTGCTGTCTGTATTCTCCGTGGATTTGCTTCTGTACCAGGCCTAAAAGAGACAACAAGGAAGAAAACGACAGGCGTGTCAGAGATGGGAGTACTAACGGCAGAGTTGTCCCTTTGTGATGATGATACTTATTTGAAGTCTTTTATAAGCCTTATCTTCTCTGTAGAATCACAATTACAAGTGAAAAAAGAATTTGATAGATTACATGATCAGTACGTACTGGTCCCTGCTGGCAAAGCAGGTAACAACATTGTCTTCCTTTGTAAGGCTCATTATATAAATTGTATTTTAGAAGAACTTGGATTAAATTATGCAAGTGGTAATCCAACTTATACTCATAGTTCCCTTTCCAAGGAGGAAATTCTCAGTCAAAATCATATGTCAGTTTTGAATATTGATGCTTTTCTGGCCCAGTGGTTCTTCAGAAGAAGGTTTCTCCTATATATTTCCTATTGCGGCCCCGCCCTACCCCAAAGGGTCATGTTTTGAACAATTTAGAATCTACCCTACCCCAGGGTGCTTCCAAAAAGTTTCAGCTTTTTGGCCGATTGTTTCTTGAGATTGATTGGTTATCGTCCCTCTCGAGAATTTTCTGGTGGAGAGCTGCAAATTTTGTCCTATACTCGGCACTCAGGTTCATTGAGCAGGGAGGGATCTTATTTCTTGCCAGCACTACTGCGACACAAGACCTCGGTTTATACAGTCTCTTCCGAAGGACCAGTCTCCACGTCCCACACTTGGATTCGAACCTGCAATGTAAGCAAGACCAACTCCTTACTTCGCGACTCTAGAGCAGACGCTTTAACCACTGCGCCACGCAGCCGACGTGGTTCTTGAGAAGATTTTTCAAAGACTTTTCTTTTCAGTATATATAAAACTTGGATTCTCTATTGCAGTCCCGCCCTACCCACGGGGGGGAGGGGGGGGGGTCATGTTTTAAACAAATTATAATCCACACTACCCAAGAATGCTTCCAAATAAATTTCAGCTTTTCTGGCCCAGTGGTTCTTGAGAAGATTTTTAAATTATTTGCTATATATATTAAAATAAAACTTGGATTTCCTATCGTGGCTCCATCATATCCCCGGGGGTCATGATTTGGACAATTTAGAATCTATACTACGCCAGGATGTTTCCACATACGTTTCAGCTTTTCTGGCCTAGTGGTTCTTCAGAAGAAATAAAACTGCCATTGTATTCACGTAGTATGAAAGATCGTGTATGACGTCACCGACTTGGACCCACAGTGTAGGGAAACAGGAGAGGAGTGGAACAACATACTCCTTAATTTGTTGATACAAGAATGTGGTAACCTTTATTAGTTTATATTAGTTAAACAGAGTCATGTGACCATGTGTCCTTCACATCTGCCATCGTTCTGCACATGTGCAAATCAAGTGATCCAGGCGGTCACTTACATGCTCTGTAGCGTTCTGTTCACAAAAGCTAAATGGTCTTATATGAATATCAATACTTTTGAGCTTTTGACCTTTACCTTGAAGTTTGACTACTTTTGAAAAAACTTTAACCTTGGCCATGTCTTTTGAACAGATTTCCTAGGGCTTTAATATTTCACGTGTATTTCTCGTGACAAAACATTCCCATGGATACCTTAAATTGGAGCCCTTGACATTGACTTTTCAGTTTGATTTACACTTGAGGGCTTTCATATTTCACAGATAAATTCATTGAGACAAGATTTCTTTTGGGTAACAACATTTTTGACCTTGGAGTTTGATTTGCATTTGAAAAATTTTAACCTTCACCAAAAGCTGCCATAGGAAGGGATCAGTGTTTCAGAAACACGTCTTGTTTATTTTGGCACGAGTTTAATTTTTTAAATACATGTATACCAAAGGAAAAAATTATTTAATGTTCACAATTGTATACTGTTTCCTACCTTTATGCATTCTAATCATTGTAAATTATCCCTATATGATTTAAACATAATACCGTGACCTTTTAATCTTTTTTTCAATCAAAATGTGAAAAATTCTCACAGAAAGATCAAACAAACAAGATTTTACAAGTAGGTAAATTTGTATGTATTTACATGAACATCACTGTGAAATACATGTACATGTATAAGAAGGTGTGATATTGTTATAGTGATAATACATGTGAATCTCTTCTACATGTTTATAAACCATATCTGGTCTAAAGTTAGCATTTGCAGTGTTGTCTGTGAATATGGTTGGAGCTGCTGCTAATACGGTTCGATGAAGCAGATTATAGAAGGATAGTCTGGAGAAAAGCACTTGTGAGAGAGTGAGCTCTAACAGATTCGTGTCTGAAATTCCGTCACCTGCAAAACGGCAGAAGATTCTCTTCATCCTGACCTACATTGGAAGTAAAGCAAATCATGCATATATTAATCATATTTAGTAGTTCTGGTACAAAATGACTTTAAAGATATATACAATTTCTGCACTTGAATAAAACAAAGCCTGCAGACGTAAGATTACCTAAAAATTGTCGCTTCCTTTATTAGGTGGTGAAGATACATTCTTCAGTGTACTATTTTTAAAGTTTTATTAAAGTAACCCTCATTAAATAAAATACATTACCATGGAAATCTTACATTTTTACAAATTATTATCAACAGATCAAATAAAATGGGCGCTCATGATCATAGCTTTAAAGCTGCACATATACCCGTTTTTCCTTTTGTCTCTTCTATGCTTTTTTTTGGGGTGGAGTGGGGGTCCCTGAAAAGTAAGAATACATTCTGAATCTAAATTATATTTAATAAACTGAGAATCATTTTGGTAGATTGATTGATTATATGTTGTTAAGTCCCTCTCGAGAATTTTTCACTCATATGGAGACTCCACCGCTTGCCGATGGAGAGATACAAATTATGACTCAGGACCATTGAGCAGTGAGGGATCTTTTTCGTGCCAGCACCTACTGCGACACGGTACTTGGTTTACATGGTGTCATCCGAAGGACCGGTCTCCACGTCCGACAGTAAGATTCCAACCTGCGATGTAACGATCAACTCCTTATTTTGTGACCTAAATCAGACGATTTAATCGCAGCGTCACGTGCCCGCGGGCGACCATGGTGGCAGAAAAAATATCAAGAAAATGAGTATTGCATTAGAAATCAATATTATAAGGAATTACAAATCCATAAGCAAGGGCATCTGAGTTCCTCAATTTTATAGAAATGGTACATGAAAATAATCTTACCTAGAATTTTGTTATAGCCAATTGTTTCTGCGATCATCTACTTTTTGGACTCTCCTGTTCTGTTGTGGTGTTTTATACTTGTCTCAGATTCTTTCCTCAAACACTTCTTCATCCAATAGAGTAATTGTAGTGGCATGAAGAGTATGGTTTGTATAATATTTGCTTAACATGTACTGCAAATTGTGAAAGCCTGTGCAAACTGTCTTATTAATTACTATAACGTAGTTTTTTTTGTTTTATTATCCTAATGTCTTTTAAACAAAAATACCACCCCACCTTGGCATTTTCAATTCATATATACAAGTATTTGGGACACTTTCATATAAATAAAACGTAAAAAAAACCCAAAAAACATTTAACATAAGTAAGAAAGCGCGAACATACAGTAAGCACTACAAAAAATATAAAGGAACAAATTGAAGGCATGTAAATAAAAGGTAACAAAAACATTTTAACCTAAGAAAGCGTGAACATAAGTACTACAAAAAAGAGGCCCATGGGCCACATCGCTCAATTGAGTAACTTGGGTGATGCAGTTCTTACCAGATTCCCCCTCTTGCTATACCTATCATGCCCCACTACCCCCTTCCCTTTTATGATTTTAAGAATTTAATATCTACAGTACCCAAGGATGCTTCCATATAATTTTCAGCTTTCCTGGCCCAGTGGTTCTTGAGAAGAAGATTTTTAAAGATTTGTTCTATATATTTCTATGTAAAACTTGGATTTCCTATTGTGGCCCCGCCCTGCCCCCGAGGGTCATGATTTTAACAATATAATATCTACGCTACCCAAGGATGCTTCCATATAATTTCAGCTTTCCTGGCCCAGTGGTTCTTGAGAAGGAGATTTTTAAGTATTTGTTCTATATATTTCTATGTAAAATTGGATTTCCTATTGTGGCCCCACCCTACCCCAAGGGGTCATGATTTTAAGTATTTTATATTTACACTACCCCAGGATGCTTCCACATAAATTTCAGCTTTCCTGGCCCAGTGGTTCTTGAGAAGAAGATTTGTTCTATATATTTCTCTGTAAATTTGGATTTCCTATTGTGGCCCCGCCCTACCCCCGGGGTTCTTGATTTTAACAATTTAATATCTACACTTCCCAAGGATGCTTCCACATAAGTTTCAGCTTTCCTGGCCCAGTGGTTCTTGAGAAGATGATTTTTAAAGATTTGTTCTATATATTTCTATGTAAAAATTGGATTCTCTATTGTGGCCCCGCCCTACCCCCGGGGGTCATGATTTTAATTTAATATCTACACTACCCAAGGATGCTTCCACATAAGTTTCAGCTTTCCTGGCCCAGTGGTTCTTGAGTAGATTTTTTAGTGACCCCACCCTATTTTTGTCTTTTCTTGATTATCCCCCCTTGTAAGGAGATTTGGCCCTTCATTTTAACAATTTAAACTCCCCTTCACCAAAGGATGCTTTGTACCAAGTTTGGTCAAAATTGGTCCATTGGTTCTTGAGAAGAAGTCGAAAATGTGAAAAGTTTACAGACGGACGGACGGACAATATGTGATCAGAAAAGCTCACTTGAGCCTTCGGCTCAAGTGAGCTAAAAATATAAAGGAACATATTAAAGGCATACACTGACTGATAATTGACAAACAAGGGAAGTTTAGGAGTAAAGTGAGTTTGTAATGACCTAACATTAGGGTAGATGTGATATGTTCTGTTTTTTTTTTTTACCTTTTGAACACTGAGATTCAAACTACTATCCACTCCTTCTTTAAAAGATGATACAGAATTTTTTTGATTTTGCGATTAAATCACTAATCAAGGAAAGAATCAAGCGGTAGCTTGCTTCCTTTCCTTCACATTCCTATAATTAAAAGATTGCAAATAAGTGTTGCTATTACGTAAAAGGAAATATTCTTCCTGCCTGGTTCTGTGACACTCCTATTAATTTTTATACCCACGCTTTGAAGCAGAGGGGGTATACTGATTTACCCTTGTGTGTCCGTCCGCCTGTCCGTAACAAATTGCCGTCGCAGTTTTCTTAGCAACTACTCAACGCAGGTTTACCGTAAGATTACCTAAAAATTGTCGCTTCCTTTATTAGGTGGTGAAGATAAATACATTCTTCAGTGTATTATTTTTTAAAGTTTTATTAAAGTAACTCTCGTTAAATAAAATATATTACCATGGAAATCTTACATTGTTACAAATTATTATCAACAGATCAAATAAAATGGGCGCTCATGATCATAGCTTTAAAGCTGCACATATACCCGTTTTTCCTTTTGTCTCTTCTATGCTTTTTTTGGGGGGTGGGGTGGGGGGGGGTGGGGGGTCCCTGAAAAGTAAGAATACATTATGAATCTAAATTATATGTATTAAACTGAGAATCATTTTGGTAGATTGATTGATTATATGTTGTTAAGTCCCTCTCGAGAATTTTTCACTAAAATGGAGACGCCACCACTTGCCAATGGAGAGCTACAAATTATGACACAGGGCCATTGAGCAGTGAGGGATCTTTTTCGTGCCAGCACCTACTGCGACACGGTACTTCGGTTTATACGGTGTCATCCGAAGGACTGGTCTCCACGTACCACAGTGGGATTCGAACCCGCGATGTAATGATCAACTCCTTATTCCGTGACCTAAAGCAGACGATTTAATCACAGCGCCATGTGCCCGCGGTCGACCATGGTGGTAGAAAAAATATCAAGAAAATGAGTATTGCATTAGAAATCAATGCTATAAAGAATTACAAATCCATAAGCAAGGGCATCTGAGTTCCTCAATTTTATAGAAATGGTACATGAAAATAATCTTACCTAGAATTTTGTTATAGCTAATTGTTTCTGCTATCATCTGCTTTTTGGACTCTCCTGTTCTGTTGTGGTGTTTTATACTTGTCTCAGACTCGTGTCGGAATTGGTCATAATACGCCTTGCCTCAAACACTTCTTCATCCAATAGAGTAACTGTTGTGGCATAAATAGTATATGGTTTGTGTAATATTTGCTTAACATGTACTGCAAATTGTGAAAGCCTGTACAAACTGTCTTATTAATTACGATAACGTAGTTTTTTTTATTTTATATCCTAATGTTTTTAACGCAAGAAAGCGCGAACATAAGCACTACAAAATATAAAGAAACAAATTAAAGACATACACGGACTGATAAGTGACAAACAAGGGGAAATTAGATTTTCAAGTCATATAATTATACAAGTATTAGGATACTTTCATGTAAATAAAAGGTAACAAAAACATTTTAACCTAAGAAAGCGCGAACATAAGTACTACAAAAAATATAAGGGAACAAAGGCATAGACTGATAAGTTACAAAGTAAATTTAAGAGTAAAGTGAGTTTTAAATGACTTAACATTAGGGTAGATGTGATATGTTCTGTTTTTTTTTTTTTTTTTTTTTAGATTTTACCTTTTGAACACAGAGATTCAAACTGCTATCCACTCCTTCTTTAAAAGCACTGATTTTTTTTTGATTTTGCGATTACATCACTAATCAAGAAAACAATCAAGCGGTAGCTTGCTTCCTTCCAACACAGTACATTTTTATTGGAGGAAAGACAGATATTAACATGTGACATCGATCCATTTAAAACTATCTGTCTACATGGCTGACACGAAGTACATGTAAGTATTTACTGTAGTGAAGCAAACTCAACTTGTTCAACATTAAGGTTTTCTCTTTAAGCTATCAATTCCCCCATTAATGGATAAACTTTCAAACGGCTGGGTTAAAAAAAATTGTTTTTTATAATTTATATCAAAAGCAATTTCAACAATAATTATCACATTTTACTATATACTTCCTTAAGAACGGGATTAGTGTAATGAAGAAAATGCTGATTTAAAATCTTGAGGTACATTCACTTCAATAATGATAAGATCAGTGTTTTATCTGCAAACTTCAACATGTACTCAGAAGGTATATGATTCTTTATTCTGCCATAAAATGACAAAATCTACGTATGTCATATAGCTTCCCGTTTGAAATGAAATATTTTGAGATGAAATATATGAAGATAACGAACAGTATTCAAGCTAACGAACAGTATTCAAGCTCAAAAGTCAATAGAGAGGTTGGAGTAGAGTAAACACGGACCTCTAAACACTAGGGATGGGATCAGGTGTCATGGAGGATTGTGTATCCCCTGCCAACCGGTCACACCCAAGAAAAAAGAAGTTTTTTTGGCTGTTAAGCATGGAATCCTGTATTTTTGTTGTGTTTCCAAATTTAATGCATATAAGACCACAGACTGATAACAGATGCTTTTTAGCATCAAAACGTCTTTAACAAAATGATATTTAATATACTTGAAAAGTTGTATATGTTCCTTTTCTTTTATTTCCTTGCTCAATAAGTTGTATCCTGCGGACAAGGATTGCAAATCCCACTTGAACAGAAAAACCAAAAGCTGTTTTTCGTTCATTTCCTGATCACGTGACAATATTCTTTCATCTCTTACATATTGTGGAGATTGATTAAAACAATTTTTAAAAAACAGAATAACTATATTTATCTTAAAAAGGGTCTTAAATTATATGTATTCATCTCAATCTTCTTCGATCGGAAAAAAACATTGAGAACGAATATACTTTTCCCTGAGCGTTCACATGCAATTTCCAACCCCGTCAATACGTCCGTCGTGCATTGTGTGTTAACATTAAAAAAAATTCAGCCTCTTCTCTGAAACCACTTAATCAATTTCAACCAATTTTGACATGTAGCATGTTTTGGTGGAAGGGAGTACAAATTGTGAATTTAGTGTTCCGTGCCCCCCTTGTTCTAGGAGGTTGGGGCTAAAACAATCAAAATAAATGCAATTTCTCAAAATCTTCTTCTTCACTCCTGGATATCAAGCTGTCAAACTGTTGGCATGATTATAATTAGTATTGAGCTTTTACCAAAATTGTGAAATTTATGGCCCCTGAATCAGGGGTTCTGGTGTTAGGGCGGGGTTCTAGTGATTACATAGTGGAAATGCATTAATTTTTGCAAAATCTTCTCTGTTCCTGGGTAATATTCCATGCTTCTGGTGTTAGGGCGGGGCTCTAGTGATTATATAGTGAAAATGCATTAATTCTTGGAAAATCTTCTCCTCTGCTCTTGGTTAATATGCCAATGATATAATTACATATGTACATCCATATGTTCATAGTTAAGATGAAGAAGGTGCCTTTTACAAAATGTGAATTTCAAGGTTCCTGGCTCAGGGGTTCTGGTGTAAGGGTGGGCCTTTTATGATCATATAGTGAAAATGGATGAACTCTTTGTGAATCTTCTCCTCTGCTCCTGGATTTTAAACCAATGAACAATGTACAAAGTTATGATGAGGAAGGGTACCTTTTCCAAAATTGTGAATTTCATGGCCATAGGTCAGAGGTTCGAGGTGTTAGGGTAGGGTTCCATTGATTATGAAGTGAAAATGCATTTCTTGGAAAATCTTCTCCTCTGCTCCTGGGTATTATGCCAAGGATCTAATTACATAGTTATGATGAAGAAAGGTGCCTTTTGCTAAACATGTATTACAAGGTCTCTGGGTAAATTCGTGGATAAGAGTGATCAACGAGGTCCTCGAACGTTGGTCCCTTATGAACATTGATGATTCCACAGTACAGTAATTTAGTGGCTTGTTATAAGTACTTGTACCAATTCCAAATATCCCATAGTAATAGAAAACATTGGGATAAAATAAAAACTATTCCATCAGTTCAAAAATTTATTCCAAAATACTTTTGAACTTTTGCGAAAATAAACCTGTGTTCTACTGTGCCATTTCCTTGCAGTCGTTTTACATAAGAGTGATTATTTTATCTATATTAAATATCATCATGTACTTTTTATCTATGAATTAATTTATAATTAAAAGATTGCAAATAAGTTTTGCTATTACGTAAAAGGAAATATTCTTCCTGTCTGGTTCTGTAATACTCCTATTAATTTTTATACCCCCGCTTCGAAGGAGAGGGGGTATACTGATTTTTTACCCTTTTGTGTCCGTCCGCCTGTCCGTAACAAATTGTCGTCGCAGTTTTCTTAGCAACTGCTCATTGCAGGTGCTTGAAATTTGAACATAATCTTCTCTGAGTCATGCCATATAGTGGGATTCTTTTTTCCTGTTTGTCTGTGCATTTGCCCGTTTTATACATACCAATTTTTGTAGCAGTTTTTCAGCAACTACTCATCCCACATAAGTTGTTGAGGCAGGCCATATGGTTGGATTTATTTTTATGTGAATTTGATGTCAACTTCATATTTATCTTTGCCCGTAATTGATTTTGTGTAGATTAACATGATGGTGTATATTCACATCAGAGCGGGGGTATTTACTAGTGAGCCAATACCGACTTCTTGTTTTTTATATTTTGGAAAACTATTTGGTTGCTCGATGAATTTTTCTATCAGAGTCCATTTTAAGATTAATTTTAATATAAAAATATTGTCGTGACATCCAACCTATATTGTCGCCTTCCCTTGTATATTTCTCCTTTCAAAAAAGTGTTTACTTTCCTTTTAAAAAACTTTAATTACTTAAATTCAATGATGCCATGTGCCAAGTTTGGTTGAACTGGGCCTTGTGTTTCTGACAAGGAAGTCGAAATGTTATGTTAACGGACGCATGAAATTTTTTATCAGTAGATCTCACTTAAATCTTTAGCTCAAGTGAGCTAGAAACAAGAGCACTATTTTGAATAATAACAATAGCATAAGCAAGAATTTCAATTCAATTTATTTATCTTTGATAGGTATAGTACTCCGAAGGAAATGGAGGAAGAAGAGGGGGAAAAGACGCTTACTTATATTATGGATTTCTATGGGAGGGTCCCACGTCCAAACATGATTTTCTCCGTCATTGGGGACTCGGACAATTTGATCCCAAAGCCGTGGCCAAAATCTCGCTTTCAGCAATCCTTGATCTACGCAGCAAAGGCTGCTGGAGGTAAATTTATATTTTTGTTTAAAATTCCAATATATACCTTGTATGCTGTGCTGTTTTTTAGTACATTTTCGTACATAACATGGTTGAATACATGTATGCCTTGGGTCATTTGGTAACTAGTAAATATAAAAAAAGAGTCAAAACAAGACATTTGAAAGAGCGAATTTCTATCTAATTTTACACTGAAATTTAAAGAGTGTTGGATACTCAGCAAAGGAGAGCCCCTGACGGTCTCTAAAATTATCCGTGAGATGATGGAAGAGTACATCTACCTAGATAAGGCTGCCAGTAAATCCCTCCGACTGATCTCCGTCCCTTCTAGACCTGTTGAGGACACAAGTCTGTATTTCGATTTACCAGAGGCTCTAGAAGATGATGGAGACCGGGACAAAAAGAACCAGGTATTGTCCAAGACGTCTTTAAAAGCTTCATCCCAGTCTTTTATAGTTTTGTTTCAATTAAGTGATTATCTTTTGGCTTCGTCATATTCATCTGTTTTGAAATGCTTTTGAATTAAGTGTTTACAATAAATAATTTTTTCTCTTTCATCGAAGAAATTTATTTTCATCATCGTTTTAATAAAACATAGATTTATAAAATACAATGGAAAATGATATCTTCGGCATATACATGTAGTATACTAGTAGTCATAAAGCTTAAAAAGATGTCGCTTACCAAATGTTTAAATAAATATTTTAAAGTTGCCGCAGTACTGTAGTTCGTAAGCTAAATCTGAATAGTACATGAAAGTAATAAAACCATGTTCTTGAAGACAGTCTCCTCCACAAAGCAAAGGAAAACGTAGGAACCAAGATTTTTTCACTTCTGCAATATCCAAATCTGTGTTTTATGTATTGTTTGAACACCGTTACTTATCTTCATCTTTTTTTTTAGTTGAAAAAAAAAACATATTGGTCTGATGTTTAACTGTTAAAGTAACTTTGTTTTGAAACTATATGCTGTATACTAGTATATATTTTTATAATTCGACTGTCTACTGTACTGGGCTGTATTTACTTACTTAAATATCGATTCATTGGTAGGTCACCTTAAGGTGACCTATTGCTATCCTTTTTTCGTCCAACGTCATGCGTTGTGCGGTAACATTTTCAGCTTCTTTCCTGCAACCGCTGAACCAATTTCAACCAGTTTTGGCATAAAGCATATATGGGTGAAGGAAAAACAAAATTGTGAATTCCCAGGGGCCTGAGGGCTGGGGCCAAAACCACTAAAATTAATGTAATCTTTAAAAATCTTCTCCATTACTCCTGGACATCAAGCAGTCAAACTGTTAGCATGACTGAATTCAGTATTGAGTCCTCTACAAAAATTGTGAAATTCATGAGCACAGGGTCAGGAGTTCTAGTGCAAGGGCGGGGCTAAATAGAGTATATAGTAAAAATGCATTATTTATTTGAAAATATTCTTCTCTGCTCCTGGGTAAACTCCTGAATAAACTAACCAAGTACATAGTTATGATGAGCAAGAATATCTCTTCCAGAAAATTGTGAATTTCATGGCCCCTGGGTCGGGGGTTCTGGTGCTAGGGCGGGGTTCTACTGATTATATAATGAAAATGCAGTAAATAAATTCTTTAAAAACTTTCTCAGCTCCTAGGTTTTAAACAAACTAGTAGTAGTAATACCAAGTACATAGTTGTAATGAGAAGAATACCTCTTTCAAAATTGTAAATTTCATGGCCCAAGGGTCAGGGGTTCTGATGTTAGGGCGGGACTCTATTGATTATATAGTTAAATTGCATAAATTCCTTGAAAGTCTTTTTCTTTGCTTCTGGGTATAGGCTAATGTCAATGATCAAAGTACATATTTTATTTTAGACCCAAATGAATACATTAAAATCAGATTTAATGAATTTGCTGATTTTCACTTTACCGCCTAATTAGTACTACCTGCCTGACACTTACGTGGATTTGTACTTGAATCCAAAATTGTCCAGGTTCAGAGGTTCTGGTATTAGGGAGGGGCTCTATTGATTAGATAGTGAAAATGCATAAACTCGTTGAAATTCTTCTTCTCTGCTCCTGGGTATTAAACCAATAAACTATGTACATAGTTATATTGAGGAAGATGCCTCTTCCAAATGTGTGATTTTCATGGGTCATGGGCTCTGGTGTTAGGGCGGGACTCTAATGTTTACATATGTATATAGTGAAAATACATGAAAATTCCTTGAAAGTATTTTTCTTTGCTTCTATGCATAATGCCAATAATGCATGGGAGTTGGGTGGTTACATAGTCTAAAGATAAATTAATGCTTTAATTTCCAAAATTTTGAAATATGTGACCCCAGTGTCAGTGGTTCCTGTACGGTGGGGTGCACAGTTGGTTTGTAAAGACAAAATTTAAATGCATGTTCTCTTTGTTACTCTGATTAACCTCTGGGTATTAGGTAACCAGAGTAAGCATGCTAAGCGTATAGTTATGATAAGCAATGGTGTTTATCTCAAAATTGTGAATTTCTTGGCTCTTGGTTTAAAACACGTACCAAATTCAACTGTTGGGAATGGTATTACATGATGCTCAAGTGACCAATAAGGCCCATGGGCCTCTTGTTAAATCATAACTTGTAATCAACTTACAACTTTGTATGGTTTTTTGTTAACGTTTCAGACACATCAGTATGACAGTAATTTCATAAATCTCCCTGTCCCCTCAGAAGTTGAAGATTACCTTGAGTTCAGAATTAAACTGGAGGAAACTTTAGAGAGACCCACTGATAAAGGTATCATACTTACCAGAGTTAAGGTTTGATTTAGAGAGAACTTAGGAGACATCGCCAGACAAAGGTAACATATTTATACCCCCCGCTTGAAAAGCAGGAGGGTATATAGTAATCGTTAATTCCGTCCGTCTGTACGTCCGTCCGTCCGTCCGTCCGTCCGTCTGTCTGTCCGTCCGTCCGTCTGTTACGCTTTGGGGTACCCATCTCTTATCCGCAACTCCTCTCATACCACTGAATGAAATTTGATGAAACTTTCACAGAATCTTTATTACATATTGCCATTGTGCACCTCCTATTTTACTTTTTGATCCGGCACATATATTGGGTTTCCCAGCCACAGGAAAACATGGACTTTTTCACCAGTTATAACCATATGGGAGGCGGGGGGTATCATTTAGTGAGCTCATCGCTCACAGTACCTCTAGTTTTACTTGAGTTTAGGTTTAAATTAAAGAGAACTTTGGAGAGACTAACTTATTTACATAAGTTTAGGTTTGAACTAGAGAGAACTTGGGAGACCGACAGACAAAGCTAACATCTTTACTTGAATTAAGGTTTAAGTGAGAGAGAATAGGAAATAAAATAACATCCTTACATCGAGTTAAGATATGAGAGAGTTAAAATATCAGAGAGTTAAGATATGAGTGAGTTAAGGTATGAGAGAGTTGAGATATGAGTGAGTTAAGGTATGAGAGAGTTAAGATATGAGTGAATTAAGGAATGAGAGAGTTAAGATATGAGTGAGTTAAGGTATGAGAAGAGATCTCTACCTCAAGTTCAGGTTTAAAGAAGATATGATTTTTTAAAAATATTTTTGTTACAGTAATAGTTCAATAACCTGATACCCGAGAGATTGAGATAATTATTAAAATATTTTAATGGGATCATAAATTATTATTATACCCCCCCGCTTGAAAAGCGGGAGGGTATATAGTTATCGGGATTCCGTCCGTCCGTCCGTCTGTTACGCTTTTTTCTCTTATCCGCAACTCCTCTTATACTACTGAGTGAAATTTAATGAAACTTTCACAGAATCTTTATTACATATTGCCATTGTGCACCTCCTATTTTAATTTTTTATTCGACACGTATTTTAGGTTTCCTATTGCAAAACATGGACATTGCCATTTTTTGTTTACCTATGACGTCACATAATAGAAGCTTCTGGATAACATTTGATAGGACGAGTTATTCCTCTTTACACGTTACTGTAAAACAATATTTATAGCAACACATGGACATTATGGGAGGCGGGGGGTATCATTTAGTGAGCTCATTGCTCACAGTACCTCTAGTTTGTAATAGCATTCATCTTGAGAGTCATTATATTAGCAAGATGGAACACATTAACTGTAGTCATATAGTGAGCTATTTCTCTATTGGGTTTAGTTCTAAATTTAATCATTGAGTGAATGACTGATTGAATGACGAATCATTAAATTGAAAGATGTTACTATGGTTCATATTTAAAAACATACTGCCTTTACACTGCCCCTCAGGTTTAATGTTTTCTTCAGATAAGTAGTGATCGTGTTGATGTCATATGCATTTATGTATAAACTTATTGTTGTTGATTTCAGAGAGAAATGCCCTAGTTGTAATTCTAGTGGAGGGAGATTTGTCAGTTGTGGATCATGTAAAACTAGCCATTGGGAATGGAATACCAGTCTTGTTTGTCAAAGGAACAGGCGGGTTGGCGGATCTAATGTCCATTTCTATGTAATTTACATTTAAAAACATGCACTGTCTTCAGAATGAAAATCATCTAAAAATCATTAAATTTAATCTGAAATAGCATAGCATGTGATCTTCATATGAAGTGCAGGTCTCGTGTTGACATGCATATACTTTTACATACATGTAGAATCAAACATGTTACTTCATGTATAAATAATTTAAAACAACCATCTATAGAGGATACTACAATCCTGTCATGTACATGTATTATATAATCGCGTTTCACCTCTTTGTCGAATTAATCTTTTAGTAAAATATTAATAAGATACTTCAGATTTTTACACATGGTGTCCATTCTTTTTTAAATCTATGGAAATGAAACATAAATCAAATATCCTACGATACGTTATCTTTTTCTATCTTAAGTTATGAAAACAACCTAATTGTAAGAGTATGTCAAAATTTGATAATGACTACTGTAATAATGAATTCATCCAAACATTTTTATTGCTTCGTGTTTCAGAGAATTTGGAGATAACGAACAGTAATTGTCAAGCGTAAAATTCCATGGAAAAAATACAGATCAGGAGAAGAGCAAACACGGACCTCAAAAAGATCAGAGGTGGGATCAGGTGCCATAGACGAGAAATAATTCCCTTCCGACCGGTCAAATTTACTGTCTGCACCTTCTCATGATCAAAAGCATGGAAAAAATCCTTAGAAATTTAGTGTTTAATTAATGGCCTGGAGCATGGAAAATTCCTTAGAAATTCAGTGTGTAATTAATGGCCTAACATTTAGTATGTAAAACGTCATTCAGCATTCATCTTCATAATAGATTTTTTTTTGCTAATAAGGTCATTGTATCGACCATAGAAATTGCGAAATCTTGACTTTGAACGAAATGTTTGATATCCCTGTTTCATCAATTTGCTTGCCAATAGCTTGCTTTAAAAAAGACAAATATCAATTTAATTCCTACAGTTTCCATCTCGAAAGGTTTACCAACGATATACACTAAAGCTCTGAACTGTGCTTGATTTAAATTAATAATATAGGAAAAAAAAGCACTACGATAGTTTGGCCCAAGGAATGCGGAAGATTACATGTATATAGTATCTCTATTACATGTAACTTATCTTTCTGTCAGACAATAATGTACAAAGTTAGATCATACGCAACGCAAGAACCAATAAATGTACTAAATGCTTCAAATGGCAGATTATTGTAAATAGTATTTGCAACGTTAAACAGTTATATATTTATCAGAAATAATCTATTCAGACAACAGCCGAAAGATGCAAGCGCTTTAGAATTAAGGACACTGCTCCCAACTCTATTTGGGATTCAACTTGGTGACAAAGAGATTGAGGAACTGGAAGCTAGTTTGAACGCTATTTTAGAAAGACCTTACCTAGTAAGAAAATTGTTTTCAATCACTTTTTCTATGGTTCAGTCTCTAATATAAATGAACGAAATCTACATTTTATTTATTACAATTTTCTGGTATTTTCCATAAATTTCACACTTAAGTACAATACATTGAAAAATCATTAAGAAATTCTAGCAATGCCAAGAAAGGAACTGGATCATTTTGTTTCATTTGTACAAATACTCCTTTTACTCCTCAATAGAAAATTCTTTCGAAGTATTTAGGAATGCAATTAAATTTTTAGGTTGGTGTTTTCGACCTTCTTGAAAAGAATGAAGAAGAGTTTGCCTCCACTGTAGGGGAGCTGGTACAGAAATCATGGCTTCTAGAAAACGCAGAATCCTCGAAACAGCATAAGAACAAAGGTCTAATTAAGCAATATTATTATAATGTGCCATTAAGAACGACACATCACATACCATAAACGAAACATACGACACACCATGTGCAAATTATTGTATGGCTCTCTATGTTTTTTAATTTATGGGTTTTTTTAAAAAAAGAGATTCCTTTCTTGTTTCAATAATTAAGAGAAAATTATTTTATTTAAGGAATCACTGTCTAGTTAGCATAGTATGCCAGGGCAACAACGATACTAATGTGCATATTTTGGCCTTCTTAGCCCCTGACCTATCGATTTGCCTAATTTGCATTCCGATAGAACTATCAAGAAATAAACTCTAACTTTCTCAGAGTTATCACAGAGAGAAAAAAAAAATAGAAATGGAAATATTATTTGATTGACAAAATGTAACTGTTATAATTACGCGTTGAAAATAGAAAAAAACCTGAGAGTATATCTCATTATTCTTTCTTTACAAGCACTACTTTAATATTGTAGATTTGTTTTTTTTTTGTGAACATAGAAGATTAAGGGGTGGTAAACTTACAGCATTTTTTCTGTTTTCATAATGTAATAATATAGCAGAGAGAAAAAGCATCGCATGGCAATAAGTTTACAGGACTGACAGGGAAACAGCTGTTCTTGTAAACTTGGTAGTCAAAAAACCCACGTATTAACAATTCATTTGATTATAAGCTCTATATAAACAATACAGAAGAAAGTATAATGATGTACTGTTTCATTTATACGGAAGCCGGTGATGCAAGGTAGAAAAAAATTATCTGGTTGCCGCAAGATAATTTTCTGGCAGCCGCCAGAAGGTTAACAGGCAGTCACCAGTTATATTTATATGTTGACCGCCAGATCTATTCATTTATGCAGCCGCCAGATATCTTTGTGGAGGCTGACAGATGAGATATTTTTCTACCTTGGACCCACTCGCTTCCGTACATTTTATAAATAGTATTGCATTTCTTAAATTTATACGGAGCACGTGCATTTTAATTGGCTAATTTTTATTTCGTAGCACAACAAGCCAGAGATATGAAGAACAAAGCAGAGAGCCGTATCAGTTCTTATGCATTGGAAGAGAATTGGCAAAGGGAGGAAAAAACCTGGCACATGTCCAAAAAACATGAAACCCTTGGCTTTACAACCTTCTCGTCACCATTTTCACTTCCGCTGGACCTGTTCTTCAGATTCTCTAAGTTTCTAGAACTAAAGAGGGAAAATCCTTCCTCAGAGAAGGTGTTGATTGAGGCACAGGTAGTATTGTTTAATTTGACATGTTTACTTTAAAATAGCATTGTTGATAAAATAGAATGTATTGAGATTGCTATATAATAACCCCACTCCCCCATTAACCTTGTTCTTCATATCAAATTTAGATCAAGTCGCTATTTTTAAAAATAAATTGCTGGGTCTACAGTGTCAATCAAATGAGCAGTATTGCCAGTTAGTCTCTTCATATTTAAGATTTTTTAAAATTGTTAATGAATTAAATTTTATTTTTTTACAGGACCTGTTAAAGACTGCTCTACTTACAAACAGAACAGACTACGTAAACGCCCTTCTGGACTTGAACCTTCCAATATCGGAACATGCTGCAGCCATGCTAATTGACAATCTCTACAAGGTAAATATGCTATAATATCCATTTGCATATCATATAACAAAATCTAGGTAGGAAAAATACACAAAAAGACTTCTCAAGATCACTCTTTTTTTACATCGATAAAATCAAAATGTCTTCGAACAGTGATTAAGATTATTGAAAGTACTTGAATTATAACTTGTTGAACGTCTTTGTATTCTGCGTTAAAAGAATTTGATTCTGTTATGACATTGCACAGTTATGGTTAGCACAGTTGGTATGCCCCTTGTACTACACTGGGTCCTATAAAAATGCTGTCTTACCAAGAAAATTATATCAAACTAATCGATTAAAACCATACACTTATGAGTCACGAGAAACTGTATTCCCTACAATTTGTTTGGAGTTATGTTCCATGAAATACTTACCCACTTCTCCTCATTAAGTTGTAATCATACGAAATGTCTTCTACATTTCGGATAGATAGTTTTTAAAGGATGATGCGCCATACACCCCCCCCCTCCCCCCGGAAATTGACAAACTATTGAATGTCTAAATTTTACTCTTATATTTGCATGCCTTTGTGTACCCTAATGGGATACCGGGTACTACTATTTTACTAAAAATAGAAAAGTAATGTTGAAAATTTTATATATCTTTAATTTGGGTAGGGGTACCATGTTTACATCCAATTTCTATTAAATGTTGGCCCCGCCCAGCTTTTTGAAGCCCTTGAAATATATACGAGTGCAAGTAGGTACATTATTCTCCTTTTGCTGGTTGCTGTATTGTATCGATTTCTACTTATATGTGTAAGGAGAAATTGTACCCAATTGCGCTCAAATATTGTGTTTAAGATATTGTAAAATCTAACTGCCCCTTTCCCATTATGAACAGAACAAGGAATTTTTTTCCTGACATTATGGCAATTTATTCTTTACACAGATATGTATTGCTGATCGAAAGTATTTACCCTCTTCATGTTCAGTCGAGAATATAATTGACTTGAGTACTTTTCAGGTTCTTTTTGAATGCTTTTCTTTTTGTTTACACTAATTTTGAAATATATAAAAGATATCCATTTCTAAACTACAGAATACACTGTCTGCAGACATTTCAGAAAAGAGTGATTCGTCAGGCATGAGCTGGGTTTTAATGGTAAAATAATTATTGCTTAAAACTTTCGATGCATGCATTTTTATATTGAAGATAAATATGCAAGTAAAATCTGATATGCTAACTTTTAAATTGTGATTTTGTAAAATTTTGTCTAGTTCGTTGTATGACGACTTTAACATAAGGTATTGTTTTTTTAGCTTGCCTGAGCTGAAATTTCAAGTGGGCTTTTCTGATAACATTTTGTCTGTCTGTCTACACCCTTGGGTAAAAGGAATTCATTGACAATTTTTTTTCAAATTAAGAGCCGCATGGTTTTCATGGTTTGAGAAAAAGACTATATGAAAGCCATGACTAATCATGTTTAAATAGAAGCAGCCAAAGGTAGTAAATCTGTTCAAATCCTGACCCGTGGGGGTAAGTCGGGGCCACATCTTTCAAGATATTCTCAAGAACAGCAGAGTCATGATTAGTCATATGAATATTGAAGTATCCTCAGATAGTGTAGAGACAAAATCTGCTGATGAGGAGCTGCAGGACCATTGTGACTCATATGAGCGTTGTAGCCCATAGGCTTCTTGTTAATGACAACTTTTTAAAATAAAAGCCTTGGGACAAGAAAAAATGCCAGCAGTACTATTTTGATGGATTTATCTTTGAGATACGTAAAAAGTTTAATAAGTACAAAAAGATAACATTGCTACTAGTTCACTTTGTCAAAGCTAAGATGAGTATATGTTATATATTTGTTAGAATGAATGATGTAAATATTCAGCATGCAAATGTACAAGGTCATACTAATTTTCATCCAAAAACTTGCCCTAGATTTATATACACACTGTAACTATATGCTGTAGGAAATGGAGAAAGGGAAAGAAAAACTAGCAAAGCATCTTTTTGAAGGTGAAACAGATTGCCACAAAATTGCTCAGAAAATGTGTAAAAGACTTCTGAATTACAAGAGTGAGTTGTTGTCAACCTTAAAAAGTGATATTTTGAAAGAAAATATAATTTAAGCGTTAAAAATCATCTTGACACAAATGATGGAAACGAAAGTAGAAGAGATAACGTATATACATGCAAGGAGTTCTACACTTGTACAAAATCAAATTTATATAAAAACATTGTCATGTTGTTTCGATTCAAATTTATTCAATAAATGAACAATCGTGAGAATGAAACATCTAAAGGATCACATTTTATATAATCCATTTATGTAGAGAAGACTTTTAGACCCCTTCCACCTCGTATATATACCGGGTATATCCAACGTTTAAGGAAAATTTTATAGTCCCCTGCTTTCAAAACATTAATTGCGATTTCACAACATGTTGAATTTTTTAAATACAGAAACTGAGGATCCTAGATTATTTACAAACTGTAGGACTCAGAGAAGAAAAGAATATCTGCATCGACAAAACCTCCTACAAGCAGTTCTTCTGTGGTCATTATTGACTCGTAGGACGGACATCGCTACCCTGGTCTGGCGGAGAGTAGCCAATCAACTCTGTACGTTCACTGTAACTCTCCTATTTATTGTGTGATTTCTACCAAAAATGAAAATATTGATGGTTTTTTCACTTGATTTGCAAATATGTTTCGGCAAAGTTCTAGCATTGAATTGACCTGTGCCTGATGTTGTTAAATCTGAAGTTTCCAATCTAATGAATTATATGTTTACATATAGATACTGGACTTGTAAGTGCATTAATTCTCCAAAAGATGTCCTCCATAGCCAAACTGAAGGATAAGAAGCTATCAGTTAAGCTAAAGGAACAGTCAAAGTAAGGAGAGATAATCTATATTATGTCTTGTACATATTCTAGCGTTAATTGTTAGTACAGTTGTCGAATAATAAAGCCTTGTATTCAAAATGAAAAGACAACAGAAATTGAAATGTCATGATGACTAAATAAGTTACAGAATAATTTTATTATCTATGATCAAATGGCCGAAATACAAGATATATAAATGACAATTAAAATTTAGAAATGAAACTAATTTATCATTGCATCATTCAGGATGAGTAAAGTTACACATCACTAACGAATATATATATATATATATATATATATATATATATATATATATATATATATATATATATATATATATATATATATATATATATATATAGTGTCTTGTGGATTTGTATAATCATAGATCAGATTGTGCTTATACGAACTAGTTAACCTCAGTTTACTCCTTTGGTAGAGTTTTTAGAAGCCGGGTTTTAAGCATGATGGACGATCTTTATCAGACAGACGAAGTACTTGCTTTTGAAATTTTGGACGAATTAGACACAGTCTGGACTATCCAAGCAAAACCTCAATCGTTTGCATATGAATCTAAGATGTATGATATTATTGCCCATCCGTGTTCAGTTGGTCTCTTGGACAAGATTTGGTATAATGGTCTTATTCCAAGCGGGAAGAGATTTTGCGCAGATTTTTTGGTATGTTAATTAACTACACTTTATGAATACGCAAGTTTCGAGATTATCTCCTTTGTTGCGCTCTTTCGTTGAGGAGGGGAGTTTCGTAGCCGCGTAAACAGACAGATGGGACAGATATTTATTATTTATACATTGGATATATCGATACAGATAATCTACTGGTTTATCGTCAATTCATGATTGTCAGGATGCACTCTACAACTCGAGAGTAACCGAATTAATGTAGAGATATAAATTTTTAAAGCAAAAAATCGTAACAAAAAAGAAAATATCAGTGGATGTGAGACTTTTTAGACGAGGGAAGAGATATAGACCTCAAATAAATACATGCATCTGATCATTGCACGTCGGCAATCTAAATTGCATATTGATTCTTTTCCTTATTATAACTCTTAAAAAACACTAATTGTTTAGAAAATGTACAATCAAGAAAATCGGTTACTTTCGATAAAGAGTACAACGTTTCTTTCGTTTTCAAGTACCCTATAATTCAAAGTAAAATTGCAAGTATGCATAGTTCATCAAATGCATCACTGCTTAACATCATTATCTTTCTATAACATTTAATAAATTCTAAAAGCCATAAATATCGTTCATTTATTCATGCACGTTTGTATACAATGGTATACAGAAGCAACCTGTCCCACCTCCCATGCTGAAATGGATACTTTTTGCACCTCCATCGTAGGAGAGATACAATCTCGAAACTCGCGTATTAATTACTAGTATATCATATCATATTACGTGTCATCAAAAAAGTATCAATCGAAAAAAAAAGCCGTCCGATACCTGTTACCATGTCGTCAAAATATGAAATAGATTTGGATTTTTCTTTTTTAGGTCACCTGAGTAAACTCAGGTGACCTATTGATATCTGTTTTCGTCCGTCGTCGTGCGTCGTTCGGCGTGTGTTAACATTTGAACATTATCAGCTTCTTCTCTGCAACCACTCAACCAATTTCCACCAAATTCTACATAAAGCATCTATGGGTGAAGGGGAAAACAAAAGTTGTGAACTTCGTGGTCCTTGCTCCCCTGGGGCCCGAGGGGTTGGGCCAAAACCACTAAAATTAGTGCAACCTTTAAAAATCTTCTTCTTTACTCCTGGACATCAAGCAGACAAACTGTAGGCATGAATGTAATGACCATTGAGTCCTCTACCAAAATTGTGATATTCATGGCCCCAGGGTCAGGGGTTCTAGTGCTAGGGCGGGGCTCTATTGATTATATAGTGAAAATGCATTATTTCTTTAAAAATCTTCTTCTCTGCTCCTGTGTATTTAATTAAACTAACCAAGTACATATTTATGATGAGAAAGAATGCCTCTTCCAAAATTGTGAATTTCATGGCCCCAGGGTCAGGGGTTCTAGTGTTGGGGGGCTCTATTGATTATATAGTGAAAATGCAGAATTTGTTTGAAAATCTTCTTCTCTGCTGCTGGGTATTGAACAAACTAACGAAGTATATAGTTATGATGAACAAGAATGCCTCTTCCAAAATTGTGAATTTTATTGCCCCGGGGTCAGAGGTTCTGGTGTTAGGGCGGGGCTCTATTGATTACATAGAGAAAATGCAGAAATTGTTTGAAAATCTTCTACTCTGCTGCTGGGTATTCAACGAACGAATTAACTAAGTATATAGTGATGATGAGCAAGAATGCCTATTTCAAAATTGTGACTTTTATGGCTCCAGGGTCAGGGGTTCTGGTGTCAGGGCGGGGCTCTTTTGATTATATAGTGAAAATACATTAATTCTTGGAAAATCTTCTTCTCTGCTCCTGAGTACATTTATTAAATAAACTAAGTAAGTATATAGTTATGATGAGCAAGAATGCCATTTCCAAAATTGTAAATTTTTATGGCCCCAGGGTTAAGGGTTCTGGTCTTAGGATGTGGCTCTATTGATTATGTAGTGAAAATACATTATTTCTTTAAAAATCTTCTTCTCTGTTCCTGGGTATTAAATAAACTAACTATTAAGTACATAGTTATGATGTGGAAGAATACCTTTGTGAATTTTATGACCCCAGGGTAAAGGGTTCTGTTGTTAGGGCTGGGCTCTATTGGTTACATAGGGAAAATGCAGAATTTGTTTGAAAATCTTTTTCTCTGCTCCTGGGTATTAAGCAGATAAACTACCTATATAGCTATGATGAGCAAGGACCATTCTTCCTGAATTGTGAATTTCAACGCCCCTGGGTCAGGAATACCATAGAGGGGGGGGGGGTCTACTTATAAACTGAGAATTAATAAATTGATTGAAATCTTCTCCTTTGTATTAATCAAATATTTTTGATAAGCCAGGATGCCTTTTCCAAATTGTAAAATGTGTGGAACAAGGGTAAGGGATTCATGTGTGGTAGTGGCACTATACTGATTATTGCTGAATATTACTGATTTGTTGAAATGCATTTTTTTGTTCCCCTACTCTGTCTATGCGTATTAGGTAACCAAACTAAACATGCTAAGTGTATAGTTATAATTAGCAACAATGGTGCCTCTTTCAAAACTGTAAATGCCATAACGTCTAGTTTAAAACATGAACCAAAGTCAATCGTTGTAAAGTTGTTGCATGATGCATGATGCTCAGGTGACCTATAAGGCCCATGGGCCTCTTGTTTCTTTCTTCATTAGATTTTTTTGGCTTATTGATTTTGCTGAATTTAGTGATTCGGTAGATATAAATGTTGCATAACAATGGAAATATTACTTGATATGCTAGTACTAAGACTTGGTGTTTTTTTTTTAGAAACAACCTTATGTCTCAGGAGGTGCCCCTTGTTTCCATTTTGCTCTACATTACGTATGTAAAATCAAACTTTAAGTTGGTTGGTAATCAATAAATCTTTAAATAATCTCGAAGTGATAGATATATCAATCTGTCCATCATTTCCTAATTCATAAGTCAGTCTTTTTTCTCAGAGCATATTTCATACAAATATCAAGATAGTTCATATAAAAAGAAATCTTCTAAAAGACGATTACTTTTATGAGAACCATAGCAAATTTTTATAATAGTTGATAACATTTTAATTTATTGTCCCCCGCTTTCACTGAAAAATGGATATATATATATCGTGAGACTTCTTTATACCTATTTCTAGTGTTTAGTATGTTGCTTTTCACATACTTAGTATTACTACATCAGAGTTTAGTAAAGTGCTTTGTACCTTGTACCAGTGCTTTGTATTATGATTTTTTAAACCTATTTTTCAGTTTTTCTTTGGGATTATCCTCCTGATGTACAGCTATGTCGTACTGACCCCCCTGAAGAGATATGAGGACATGTCTTGGGTTCTTCTACTGTTTGAATTCAGCCTCTACATCTGGACAGGCTTAGATTTCTTCAATGACATAATTGGCATTATAGTATTGTTTACGAGTTTATTCAACATTTTCTGTCTTATTTTAAATTCTTCTACTCACAACAATTTACATGTATCAAAATTATAGCTCTCCACCGGCAGGTGGTGGCGTCTCCATATGAGTAAAAAATTCTCTAGAGGGGCGTTCAACAGCAAACCAAAAAACAAACAAACTGAAATTAAGTCCTGTCCCTTCTCTTTTCTACATATAATGATTAAAATTGTTCATCATCGTTCAGTTTGATGTAGGAACTTTGATCTTGCATGCGTCTCCAAAATATCCATGAAATGGATGGATGATTTTCAAAACAAAACATTACTTAGTATATGTCGGACTACGAATCGATGTTTAAAAAGAAAAAGATGAAGATAACGAACAGTGTTCTTAAAAAATCTACAAACAATACAAATCTTGATCAGAGCATAAAACACGGACCCCCAGAAATTCCAGAAATGATAAGTGCCCTAGGTGGAGTGAGCATCCCCTATTGACCGGTCAGACCCGCCGTGAACCCTATGTATCAATCAGGTAGACTGAAGATTCCTTGTGTACATGTAAATTTAGTATAACACGTCTTCCAAAATACTAAAAGTCTACAGAATTTTGGCGTTCAATATCTTGGTGTTTTATCGAACACCGAGTTTTTATTACGTATATTAGTTTGCCCGAAACATTCCGAATACGAGCCTTCAATATCGAACGCCCCGTCGAAAACAAAAAAATATCGTCTGGTCAACTTCTCAAAAAGAAATTTATTACAGGTAGTGGCAGTTAAGTAAGATGTATTTATTTTCACGAAAAATTGAAGTTATTTATTATTATCTCAGATATGTGCATGGTTTCGGCAAAATTTAGGTACGGCTGTGTATTCAGAGACACAAATTGGTGTCTCTGGCAACAAAACAAAGGCAGGATTAGGCTACATCATAAAATATTCAGATTCAAAGTTCAAACTTTCAGGCGTTACATCACTGTGTATAAGGAAAGTTACTTATATCCGCTGTTTTAGCTGGAAAAGAAACTGATATGCACATCTCATCTGGAAAACAAACGGACAGTCGTACCAGATTTTATGAATCCCCATTATTAGAAAAAAATATTGGCTACTGCAGAAATGGTGCATGATTTGCTCTTGGAATGAATAACTTCCGTATCTTGAGGCCTGCAAGTTGGACCAAAGAATAACTTAGCTGTTCCTCATGTCACATTTACATTCAATCTCTCGAAAGTCCAACATTTTGTGAGTCGGAAAAGTTACTTCTGACTCGATCCCCTTAGCTTTTCCCTAAGACAATAGTTTCATCTCAAAAGTTCTATGTGTTGAAGTACTGTTTAGGTTTAGACGTGTCAGGGTTGATATCTGCAGTTGACGTGTCTTCGTCTGAAAATACAAAAACAAAAGTTGATCTCTTCTACTTGGGTGTGATGGTGGGTGTTTGAAATTAATAATATACAATAACAAGAGGACAAATTTTTACCGAACTAAGTTGATGCTGAAAAATTGGAAAAGGAAGTTGCAACCAAAGCGACCTCAAGTGTTTAGGTTAAAGGGGTAATGATCTGACAACTAAAATTTATTTGAAAGGAAAGATAATCACCAAGAATAAGTACAGATATTTTGGTAAGTAATTTATGCACTTCCTTCGATAACAGCAGCTAATTCAGAGTGAATTAGCTGGGAATAATATACCTATGATAGCATAACCTGACATATACGAGTGTTGTTCGATATGTATTGTATATTGTACGATATCTCAAAAGCATTCGATTCAAATAGTCAAATGGACATTACATCCCTTCAAAGTATTCTCCGTGATTTGAAATACACAAGTTTAATCTCTGAATCCATTTCTGAAATGCGTCACAGTACGCTGATTTAGGTATACCTCTGAGGCACTGACTGACGGCTGAGCCAAGGGCCTGTCGGGACTTGTATCGACGACCAGATAAGAACTTTTTAAGTTTAGAAAAAGGAAAAAGTCTCATGGTGCTAGGTCCGGAGAGTATGGTGGGTGTGGCAAGACGGTAACCTTCTCAGACTTCAAAAATTGCTTCACAAGCTCAGATGTATGTGATAGAGCATTATCATGAAGAAGGCGAACATGCCTAAATCCCGACACAGGACGTCGTTTCTGATAATATTTCTTGAGGTTTTTCAGTACAACATCTCGGTAATACCGACCTGTAACACTTTTGCCCTTCGGCACCGGAATTTGTACGGCTAAACCATCACAAGAGAAGAATATGCAATAAAGGACCTTCTTTGTGCTCATTGTCCTTTTGGCAACTACAGGCCTTCTACCGTCTTTGGTTAGCCATAATTTGTTTCCAACTTTTCTTACTGGTTCGAAATAGTGAACCCATGTTTCGTCACTAACTATGTTTGCGAATTGTCTTTGATTGAAGTTTGAAACATTTTTAGCAGTCGCTTAGCGGTTTGTATTCGTACCTTTTTTTGGTCATCTGTCAATATATGGGGTATCCATCTGGCATAAATCTTTCGTACTTTCAAAATACGCTTCAAAATGAAATGCACCCGCGATAGCGATATGCCAACAGCTTTGGCAATATCACGAATCGTGTACCTGCCATCACTTTCAATTATTTCTTTGACTTTTGAGACATTTGTCTTGCCTGATACAGTCACAGGTCAACCCGATTTTGCTGCATCTTTGACGGACTCTGTGCCAGTCAGAAATTTCTGTCCACCTACGAACTGTCTCATAAGACACCTTATCAGACCCATAAACTTCCCCCAATTCAGTAAAAAACTGCTTTACCGAATTACCGAGTTTTGTGCGAACTTTTATATAAGTTCTAATTTCTTCAATATTCTCAACCCTTTTCCCAACCATTTTTACAACAGTGGTCAACGATTAGCTCTATTGAAATGACGATTATTTTATAACCATGTGTAGATGAAGGCTCGTGTTTATACTGTTGGCAAGGTATTGAATAGAGTTATCCAGGCGTATAAATATCGACGAAATCGTGCAAGGCGTTATCGCGCTGTGGTACAATATACATATCGAACAACCCTCGTATATCGTGCTTATAAACTAACGATCAAATGGAATGCTGATATGCAGTACCATTCTTTCAGTCTTACTCTACCTCCACTTTTTCTATGTTCTTGTGTAGACAAAAACACGACATTTCAGTATGCTAGACATTCAACATTCTGACATCATTTTAGGAGTTATTATATACTCGTACGTCATAAAATGAGAAAGAGACATCAAAAGAGTGCAAATTTTCCATCAATTTTCAGTGGTATCAAATTTATTAATTTCCGTGAATCGGTTTAGCAAACTGTTCTCAGAACTTTTTAAAAATGCCCCTGGCCTGTATATCAAAGACTTCAAATTATGCCAAAAATTAGATGATGTTCACAAATCAAGTGACAGTATGATAGAGTATCCCTGACATGTTCTAAAGTGTATGTTTGATCTATATAATTTTTATATAAAACAAAAACAAGTATATTGATGTCACAGTAAAGCCTTGCAAAAGGGAACAAAAATGGCGAGCAATAACTGAGAATGGCATTAAATTACTACTTATATTTTAGGGCGTGTTTTGGAGAAGAACAGAAACAAGGAGGAAAGGCAGATACAGATTTCTTTCTTCATTAAATGACATGTGGAAGCTTTTGGGACTCGTTTGTGCCATTCTTGTTGTTAGTACTGTAATGTCAAGACGCAAACCAACCAAGACTTTCAGAATGGCGAATCGCTGGTGTGCCCTTTTACTGCTCTTCTCGTACCTTCGGTACATGCGTGTTTTTGTCATTCACAAGTACACGGGAATCACCTTCCTTTTTCTAAAACATATGGTTGGTAAAGTTTTAATATATATTTGTTTAAAATTGATAACAACTGTTTTTTTTTATAAAGAATTGGATCTTTAGAAAGTCTAAGATCATTATTGTTAAAGTGATTTTTTTTCTTATAAAAGCACACACCGACGACGAGAAATTAGGACCATATGCCGCTTAGTTTGGACTGTAAGTAAGGCATGGCATTCTCGACGTTAGCTAATTAGCTTCTGACAGCTTTCCTTCACTGTTGAAATATACATAGGATAGTAATTCGACCGAAAGTCAACTGGTGTAGCAAATAGCCAATTAAAAGTTCTTTCACGGCACAGAGGTGGGACATAAGTCGTCTCATAGTTGACAACAACAATTCAAAGTTTCTGATGTTATTAATTTCTTAACCAATGAAAATCTACTACTATTCGCCATTACGTAGCGCCGAGAATACCACACCATTCTGAAAGTCCAAGCTAAACTGAGAACTGCAATATATTGACAAAAGCGAAAAACACTGTACATTTACATTATAGAAAACCATAATGTAAGAAAGCTTATTTAAGTTAACAAGTGGAATAGTGCGAGGATGATAAATACAGGTGTATGTTTATTTAGGAAGCCAAGTATCCCTTGTTCCCATTCTTTGTGTCTGTAGTTTGCCAAGTTTTATTATTACTGCAGACCTTCTCTGAAAAATATGAACAAAAAACTCAGAAAGAAGTAAAGAGTCCAGTCTTCTGTTTCTTTTTAAATGATAGCAAAAATTATTTATTTGCCTGAAGAATGGGATCAAAAAAACCAAGATGAAAAAGTTGAAGATAACGAACAGTGGTTGATCTTTAAAGGTTAACTAATTTAACTAATTTAGTAAATTCCTGCCTTCATGCAAATGGTCATTCAAAAGAAAACGATTATTCTCACAAATGCTATGAAGAAAGCAAATCGTGAACAGGTAAAAACCCGGATCCCTGTAATTACCTGACTTGTGAACTAGAAGTAGTAGACGTCTCCTTGAACCCATTATTCCCGATTTTGGCACTATTATTTATCTTACTATTATCTTACTGTATTTGATTATTTGAATACGTACTGAGTATTTCTCTTCATATCAAAATACAACTTTTTGTTAATAACTTGACTTCTGGACCCAGACGCAATATTTCTGAAACAAACATTGTCATCTTTCAAAACTATCTTTTCAAACCACAAGTTCAATGACCTATACAGATCCTGATTTTCTGTTCGTTTAAAATGACACACGCCTGCATGAAAAAAAAAGGATTTGCCACGTATACGTAATACTCACAATAAATATTGATTGCTTAAGTTAGTCAAGTTTCTTGAAAAGCTACGACATAAAACCATGGTTTAAGATAAGTTTTTCCGTGATATAAAACAAAATATTGTAGTTATCGTACGTACTTCAACATTTAGTCATGTCATTTTCTACTTGGAGTTACACACAAAAGCAATTAAAGTAAACGTGAAACTCCGTTATAAAATTGCAACGTAATTAAAACGTAATGGTTTTTCGGATATCCGCGATTAATTTGAAGTGGACATCTGAGAAAACAGAGGAGTTAAAATCTGAGAATTAGAATTTTAAATTTGATCCAATGTTTCTTCAATTGTATGCTACAAATTGTACCTGCCATTTATATTGTTACCATCAAATGCTTTGAAAGTAACAGATGTTGATAAAATAGCTGCATGTTTCTGATATTGCCACTTTTTAGGTTACCTAAATCACTGTGTATTCGTCTGTCGTCGTCCATCGCCCGTCCTGTGTTAATATTTGAACATTTTCAGCTTCTTCCCTGAAACTGCTTAATTAATTTCAACCAATTTTGACATATAGCGTCTATGGGTAAAGGGGAACAAAAATTATCAATTTCATGACCCCAGTTCCCTAGCTGGGGTCTGAAGGGTGGAGCTAAAACCACTAAAATTAAGGAGGCTGGGGGGTCAACAATTTAAACACAAATTAACCACAAGATTTAACTTATTTTTTTAGATATGGTATCTTTAGCTGTCAACATTCATTTGGCAAAGAAAAAAATCATAAATTTTAATTTTAAATTTTGACCATTTTTGTATATCTTTATATGGAGCTCTTCTTTTAAAGGAGATCGAAATAGTCTAAAAATGGCTGCCACACCCCAGCCTCGTTAATGCAATCTTTAAAACTGTTGGCTAATTGTAATAAGCTTTGAGCCCTCTACCAAAATTGTGAAATTCTTGGCCACAGGGTCAGGGGTTTTGGCGCTAGGGCGGGGCTCTACTGATAAAAGCGATCGATCGAAGTAGTGTTAATTTGCAATGTTTATTCTTGCCCTAGGTCACATGTCATAGATTAAGCACAATTATATGCTGGACATATATAAATTAAACTCTCAGTTTTTATTTTCAGCTGCTAAATCTGGTGCAGTTCTTAATTACGATTGCATTCTTTGTGCTGGGGGTAGGAATTTTTATTGAGGCTATGATCCACCGGAACCAACCAGATTTGTTTCCTGGGAAATGGTACGACTGGCGAATCTGGCGTATCATTTACTATCCCTTCTACCAGTATTATGGAGAAACGTTTGATGATGCACTTGGAATAGAGAAAAGCAATGAAGGTGCGTCATCTGTAGTTTCTCTTTCTGGTATGCAAGTTCCATTTATATTTTGAATTTCCTGTGATGTGAATTTTAATGAGAAAACAAACTTTTTATGCCCCCGGATCGAAAGATCCCGGGGGTGTATTGTTTTTGTCCTGTTTGTCTGTCTGTTGTCAACTTTAACCTAGTTCATAACTATCGCGCTGTCAAGAGTAAGGCTTTAATATTTGACATAAGTGTTCATTATGACAAGACCTTTCCATTGGTAAAGAAATTTTTGATCACGTGATCTTCACTGTGACCTTTGTCCTACATTTGAACAAGTGTATACCACTTCATCCTACGCCCCACTCCAGAATTGTGTTACCACCAGGGACATAGTGTCTCGCAAACACAACTTGTTTAAAGTCGTGTTCTCTTAATGCCTTTCCCATACCTTAATGAATGAAAAAAAAACTTCAAATTTTAAAATATTAGGTACTTGATACAGATATATATATAAGATTTAATAAATTATTTTTAGAAGTGGATTGGAGTGTTAAAGCATTAGCAGCAATACACATGATGGTTGGGAATCTCCTCATCGTTAATGTTATTGTCGCCCTTTTTACGTGAGTACTCCTTTAAGTCTGTTTTAGATGTCCCTATTGGCTTCATTACTGTTTCTTACCTTTTTTATATCTCCTCAGGTTTTATTACAAATTTAAATAAAAATCTTCCTCTAATGGTTTATATTTACATATATATTATATAAATGGTGCCTGTTTTGGAGGGTAACATTTGAAATTGACACCCCAAGGAAAACCATTGTCAACCGACGCGTCAGCGGAGGTTGACACTGGTTTTCCGAGGGGTGTCAATTTCAAATGTTTCCCTCAAAAACAGGCACCATTTATTTTATTATACTGAATGTCTTATTGATTTAGGACGTCAGCAAAAAAAAAACCGTCGATCGTCTTTACGTTCATGTATAGAAAGCTTTCACACTCACCGGTTCGCTAATCTCCTTATTGTTCGTTTGATACTCGAATTAGAGTCATTTATCATATAAAGTTTCGTTATTTCTGGCTCGCAAGCATGTTTCCTACACTCGCAAGCATGTATCGTCTGTCGTTTATTGTTGCCTGACGTCACGGCGTCAGGCAGTATAAGGATTGATATTTCCAAGATCCGAAAATGTGCGACCATATCTAAAGAGCTAGATTTTGTGCAAGCTGATTTACATTGGAATTCTTTACCTGTAATTTAAAAGAAACAGTTTTCAGAAAAAAGAAAGATATAACTGATGCGAACTACTGCAGTGTTTACTCCCATTAATCTTTTTGCATGGAACAGATTATTCCGTATGATTTGCAGTTTCAACATGTCCGTGTATCCTTTTTTTCTGCATTTCTATACTACTGGATCAGTCCATTTATATTCTACGAAAGGGGTGAATCGCTTATTTTCGCGCCAAATGTCACTAGTAAGCTATCTTCGCGCCTTTTCCTTGGATTGTTCTATTGTATGAATGGGTGTGCTAACTTCTATGGAATTAAATAAAGTTTGTCCTTTTAATTTCCTTCTAATGCTTCAGAAATTCTATCTATAAGTTTTATACCATTCTTTAAAAGACATGTAACACTAAAGAAATGATGTTTCTAATTTGTTTACCGATCCCGCGGCTGGTTTATTCCATAAATGGACGAGTCCAATAGTAATAAACAACATCGTCTCCAGATGCATGATCTATCATATGTCTTTGTTCAGATGCACACGATAAATAAGAAAGTAGTGAATAATCTTGGATATTTCTTTCTACAAAGCCTAACTATTGAATTTACTTATTTCATTCTCAATATATCTTGTATTATATGACAGTGTCATATCCCCCTCCCCTTTTAAGAAAAAAATAATGAACACACATTACTACTGTTTACTTCATAGGAGGAAATACACTCCAACAAAATGTGTTTTTAATTATATCCATCTTTTAAAATGTTCAAAATGCGTGATTTGATAACAGATTTTATAATAGGTGTTACAATGTAGCCTGAAATCAATTTAGATCCAAGGGCAGATCACTCCACTTGGCACTTGCACCCCCCCTTCTTCAACTACAAAGTTTTTTAGTATGCAGTGTAGAGATGATTCTTCTACAAGTTCAGTAAAATCAAGATTTCAATTACATAAGGTTCTCAAATATAAAGTTAGGATATTTTTTTAAACCCACAAAGTATTGCTCAAAAGGGTTATCACTCTTCATGCAGATAAATTGATTGATTTAGTCAGGCAAGCTTTTTAAAAAGCTGTTACTTGTTTTCAAGTAAGCTATATCGGACGCAAGCTTTTATTGACGTCAAGTTAATTCCGGTTCTTTCAAACGCGCAACTGACGTTTTGAGAATTCTACGGTGAACCGTACGCGCATAATTTCCACGCATGTGGCATTAACGTTGTGTTACCCGTTGTCCCGTGTGTTGCTAAGGCTCAGGGTAATCGAACGGATTGTTAACTGCGTCTAAACCAGATTTTAGTATTTAACATGAAAGTATAATAATATTGATTATAACCCCCTTTCAAAGGTCTTTTACTATTACCTTCGTCTATATGAAGCCTCCTGTGTCACTTTCCGAATTTTTTCATTTATAGATTGAACAAGAAGAATATTGACTTTTCCAGGATATTTTTATAAGTTGGAAATATACAACAGGTGTAATAATAAAATTTAAATTTCAAAACAGGACAACTTATGAAAAAGTTCTGAAGAAATCTGGACTTATTTGGCAATATGAAAGGTACCACGTGATTAAGGACTTCAGGCGCAGGACACTGGCAAACCTTGACTACGTCATTCCGTGGCGCTTAATTCAATTTTGCAAAAGAAAACGTAAAGGTAAGCCTGGAAATAGTTTATTACATAAATGATTTGAAATTCAACTATATATCTCAAATAATTTTGAACACATTTCTTTTCTATTAAAGTTAAACACTAATTTTTTTTTAGATTCTTATGTGCAAAAGGAATTGGTACGTACTCGTGAACGCCAGATTCTACAATACATCATGGCGGGGAGATCCCTAGAGAAATAAAGAAAAGACTCAACACAATTTATCTAAGGAATCTTTTTATTCTTTTCCAAAAACTTTTTTTCCATTTCTTTTTATTATTGAAGTTTATTTTTCTGTAAGATTGTATTTTTTTTTATTGCTTAGAGTGTAATGATAGGATGATTTTTTATTTTCAAGTCATTTTTAAAAGGGTTTAGACACAGATTTGAAGTCAATATTTTCTCAAGTTTTCTGCATAATATCATGACTTATAGAATTTCACATGAAAAGATTATAAAAGTGTGTTCAGAAACTTATTATATCTTTAAATTATTGAAAGTACGAGTTTCGAGACGAATTTGATTGACATGACCTTTTACTTTCACACAGAAAACTTTACTCTTAATACATGTACTTAAGAAAAGTAGAAATTTTGTTGCGTATTTATGAAAAATACTAAAACTATTTAAAATACGGAAAACCAGAGTAGAGATGTGAGAAAGCAAAACCAACTCACCATTTTGTCAGTCCGTGCTCAGTGTTGTGTGCAGATTGAACACACCCGATGAAACGCAAACATGGACAATAACCGAGCTCTAGTCCTGTTTACAGAATTAGTTCATTCACCGTAGTCAACACTACATCACTAAATTGGAGTTTTGATTGTTAGCACTTGCTAGAATAATTCATTTAAATCTAAATTGGTTTTAATACTTATTATTCAGTTTGAAAGAAAAGTGTTATTAGACCTATTTCAATAGAAAACTGTAGAAAACTTTTTCCAGGACATTTTTCTCTCCAACCTTGCATGTAGTGTGCCCGTGAGTCAAGAGTGAATAGTTACCTTCAACCTATTTTCTCGCTCAGATATCAAATATTGAAGAAAACCCGTCTTTGGGAAATCATTGTCAAGAGCACTTGTCTTTCCAATTTCTAATTTCATTCAAAAAATATCCTGGGATATCGTTTGAGCACTGACCTTGAACCAAGTTTTTGGATCAGATATCAAAGATGAAATCCTCATATTTTCACCTTGGACCTGCTATGCTCAAACTTTACTTTGGTATTTTTATTTTTCCACCTTTGCAGGGTTGTCCCTAAGAATTAAACACAGGCTCTTGTTTCGGAAATAATTTTTTAACCTATAACATAATAATACTAGTAACACAAGGTATCTAAAATGAGACGTATTAAAATTTTATTACACCCCCGCTCCGAAGGAGAGGGGGGTATACTGTTTAACCCTTGTGTGTCTGTCCGTCTTTCCGTCTGTCTGTCCGTAACAAATTTTTGTCTCAGTTTTCTCAGCAACTACTCATCGCAGATGCTTGAAATTTTGACACAATCCTCTCTGAGGTATGTTATATCGTGGGATACATTTTGTTCAAATCCAATGTCAACATCCTGTTTATCCGTGTGTCTGTCCGTTTCATACATAACAATTTTTCGTCGCAATTTTCTCAGCAACTACTCATTGCAGATTCTGGTTTTAACACAATCTTCTTTGAGGCATGCCGTATGGTGGGATTCATTTCTATTCAAATCTGACGTCAACTTCCTGTTGGCCTGTGTGTCTGTCCATTTCAGACATGTGTTTATACATAACAAATTTTCGTCACAGTTTTCTCAACAACTACTCATTGCAGATGCTTGATATTTTGACACAATCTTCTCTGAGGCATACCGTATGGTGGGGTTGATTTTCGTTCAAATCTAATGACAACTTCCTGTTCGTCCGTGCGTCTGTCTGTCATATATGTTTCATGCATAACAAATTTTTGTCACAGTTTTCTCAGCAACTACTCATCACAGATGCTTGACATTTTAGCACACTCGTTAATATGGCATGCTTTATGGTGGGATTAAATCTTGTTCAGATCCGATGTCAACTTCCTGTTTGATAGTGCATCTGTATGTTTCATAAATTAACAAATCTTTGTCGCAGTTTTCTCAGCTGTGCTCAATACAGATGCTTGAAATTTAAGTACATACTTTGTTGAGGCATGTTGTATGATGCGATTCATTTTCATATGAATCTGATATCAAAATCAAATTTTCCGTGCATATACCCGTAACGTTTATTAACATGATATTATATTTCCACATCATAGCGGGGTATTACTAGTGAGCATTGGCTCACAGATTTCTTGTTTATTCAGGGCAATATTTTAAATCTGGAATTGAATTTTTAACACACTCATTTTTGAAATTTTGCTCTTTGCCCGAAATTACCACATACCGTTTCGTGGTTGAGTTCGACTTTCCTCTCGGCGTGCAGAGTTTTGACGTTGTTTACGGAGCTAAATGAAAACAAAAACATGCATGCCATATATATGGCACGCCAAATTCACAAAAATGAGATAATCATAGTTTCACAATCGATAAACTAGGTTTATCGGTTGTAAACTATAGTTTACAAACCATAAACTATAGTTAACAACGTTAATCTATATTTCACATCTGTAAACCATAGTTAACACCATAATCTGTGTTTCACAACCGTAAACTATACTTAACACCGAAAACAATCATTTGCGATTGCAAAACATACTAGTAGATTATCTGATAAATACAGTTTCACGATTTGTTAACTATAGTTTACAAACGTGAATCTATGTTTATCAACAAAATCTATTTTTAACACTTTATTACAGACAGATAAACTTAAATTAACATTCGTAAACTATAGTTAACAACCGTTAAATATAGTTTTACAGATGAAAACTATACTTAACGAATCGTTAACTATAGTTTACGGTTTGTAAACTATAGTTTACAGTCGATAAACCTAGTTTATCAATTGTGAAACTATGATTATCTCATTTTTGTGAATTTGGCGTGCCATACATATATGGTTGTGTAGATAAATTTTCTTAGAAGACAATGGTAATAAAAGTTTGCCAGTGCATTTAATCTGTAAGTGTAAATGAGTGCGTTTCTGAGGAGGGGGGTACTGAGTGTAATTCGGAGTTAGATACCTTGTGTTATTATTAAACTACAGGTTAAAAATTTAGTTCCGAAACAAGTGCCTGTGGAATTGAATTAGAAGAGAACATTAAAGCCAAAGGGGTCTGGAGTTCCTCTTCTTATGCGGAGCTTGATGGGAATGCTAAAATAAAGGGGGAATTGCATAATTAAAGTCTAGAAACCCTGGGACTTGAAACAAGTCACTCTTTGTCCCTTGTGGCTTAAACTTCATCCAAGAGTGCCCTTGGATTAATGACCATTCATCCTAAGCTCCTTTGCTAGAACAGGATATTTTGAGATGGTCTTCATTTCAACGTTAACTTGTGTAACTTGATGTTGAAATATATGGATAATAAATTGTTTTCAAGCTCACTTGTACATTCAAAATATAGAAATCAGGGACCCGTTTCATAAATTTATTTTATGACTAAAATCTGCCTTAAGGCCGAAAATTATCTCAAGCTTGCACCAAAGACGTTTCCAAAAACTGTCATATCTAATGATAATCTTAAGGTCTGCCAAAATCTTAAGACAACTTTATACATATGTCTTAAGTCTAAAGTGAAACTGGCGACAGTGTATCTTTTGGCTAAAAACTGAAGGATATTTAAAGAAAACGGTTTTCAGAGATAGAACAAACATTTTGAATGTATTAGGCCAGTCGGAACATTCAAAAAGCCAATTAATATACGGAAAAAAACCTAAAATCTACCCATAGGTTTTTCCCCTTTATTCATTTCAAGGCATTTTTCTTTGGTTCTACCCCCTACTGATATTGCACCCCCTCCCTCTCCCGATGCTTCATGTATATATCTTATCTTATGTTGTACATGTGTGTGTGTACGATCCAAATATCGCATAAAACTTCATTCACAGTTGTTTAATTTGAACTCAATACCCCGCAAGAATATCACAATATCTATGACCAAGCATTGCTAACTTATTTAAAATGGCCAACGTAATTCGAGATACATGTAGTTTATCTATTGTTGGGTTAAATATACTTTGAATAAATAAAAATATGAAACATGTGCATTTTTTGGATTGAATGAGTCTATGAAAATTAAAAAAATAACTTCTGTGAAGCTACCCTGCATTTATAAGAAGTTTTACTTTATTTTATTCTGCTACATTGTGATGATTTTTTTTCTAGATATTTGAAAGTAAACATGCATTTTATTCAGTCGTACAAAATTAAATGAAAATCAAATAGTTTTATTTCTTGAGGTATCCCTCATTAATTCACTGGAATGTGTAAGAAAACTTAATCTGTTGTAACATTTGATGCTGTGTGCACATGCTTTCTCAATAGTATTGAAACTGTTTGAATGGAAATTGTTCTTTTATTCCTCTTCTTCATCTGTAAGCATTGTTATTTGTTGCAGTAGTTGAAACGTTTCAGAGACATCTCCATCAAATTTTATGAACGAACTTTGAACACGATTTGGTGTTTCAAAAGGATTCATTCCTAAAATCATTCATTATTTGCAAAGGTTCAGATACACTAGTAGCTTTATAATAAATACACGTTGTATCGCATACATTTCGTCTGCAACTACTATTTTCTCAGCAAAAAGACATATAAGCAAATTTTTATTCAAGATTTTCTCTTGTGAGGAAATTAATTCAGATTTAGTTTGATGACCCCAACCGCCAACACACATACACTAAGTACATTAAGGTTGATGCCATAAAATGTTTTCATCCGAGGGTATATCTTCAACGACACACTTTTATCTCAATATTTCACAGAAAATATAGAAATACAACTAAACTTTGTGCAAACATATTTTTAAATTATTTCCTGTGATATTTAAGAATAGAATTTGCCGTAAGACTTATCTTATGATTTCTTACACTTAAAAAAGTTTTGTGAAACAGCAGTGACAAATCTTATAATTGTCATAAGTCCCCTCTTACGATGATCTTAAGATCTATCTTAGGACAAATCATACGATAGTTTGTGAAACCCGGCCCAGCTGTGTAAGACTCTGTGTTTTACTCAATCTCAATGTCACCGGGATATATCATGTCGATAATAATATGAATTGAAATATTTATTGTTAATGGATAACACGTATTCAATATTTATCAAAAAGTTAAATTGAGGGGCAAAACAAGTGTCTTCCTGTGTATACATTAAGAATAGCTAGATTTTTCTTCGTATAAGTACAAAAAAAGGTCTGCTTATAAGCAATTGGTGTCCATTGGAATGCCAATTAATTGTTGGAAGAGTTGGTCTAAATATTCCGCAGAGGTATTGTCAATCAGAAACTTATGAAATTAAAAAAACATGTGCAAATAAAGAAAGGCCAGTCTATGAGAGAAAAGTGAAGAGAGTTAGATAGATATTAGAAATTTGAATTGCTTGTTAGTCTTCTGAAATATCTTATCTTTAAAAATTGATATTCTTTTTAAATGCAGTTCTGTATTTCTTAACTTTTTTAGCAGATGGATTGATCAAATTCTACAATTCCTGACATGTTATCCTGTCCTTCATTTAAAACTTATGTTATGAAGAGATTACTCTAATCTCAAATATTCTATTCTTTCCAAAAAAAAAAAGAGAAACATTTCATATAATTATTCATTTTAAATTAAATGTGTCCAATGAACCTGTCATATTTTCTAAAACAAATCTGATCCCATTTTGTAATCTACATTCATAATCAATATTTCTCTAGAATTTTCCTTAGAAACAAGGGTAAAAAGCATAATAAATGTCTGTGTGCACTGCTTTAAATGGTGATTTAATGTCTTCTAAAACAGATGTTTATTTTAAAAGATAAATTACTTCATTTTTTAAGAGATCAAGGTCAGGGCTCAGAGTTTAAGCGTATGCTATGTTTTGTCATTGGTATTCAAAGAGCAGCAGTCCAAGTAAAACATTTATTGTTTAAAATTGCTCCCGGATAATCTTAAAAAATCTTTTAGGGCTCTAAATCTTTATTTACTAGTACCTCAATTCACGAAAATTGTTTAATTGATCACAGGTTTGGTACATTATCTACAAACAGTCCTCAATTGAATCTGGTATTTAGAAATAATAAGCAAATGAATTTTAACAAAAATAACAACGACAATAATAAATTTCATTTCTTTTTATGCTTACAAACAGAGAGTTATATAAATAAATACAAGGGTTACAGTGTATTACTTAATTAATAAAACTTCTGAAGAAGTTAGGTAAACAAGGCGCACAGAATGTCCAAATGTGCGATAAACATGAAAGTAATAATAAAGAACTCTCAATTAGAAAAAAAATCTTTGATATGTCATCTTACATTTCAAGTTCATTTAAAATCTGCACAACCTGCAATCAAGATTTAACTATTTGCCTATGAAATAAAATACACACCCTAAAGAGTGCAAAATACATGTTCTCGAATTAAAACACAATTTTTAATACTTGTGATGTGGATACTTTAAAGAAACTTTTCGAAAATTTGAAGTCATTAAATTTTACAAAACACAACAACATTAAAATCTACGACTTTTTTTGACTTAAAAATGGAACACGTTAATTTACTCACCTTGTCATCGGTCGTTTGCAAAATTATTTTGATAAAAACATTCTGATTGTACACACAAGTACTATGAAGTTGATATTAAAAAAAATATACTCGAGTTTCTGATTGACAATATCTTTATGGTTTTTGGAGACCAGGTTTGCAAACAGTCTATTGGAATTCCCATGGGAACCAATTGAGTTCCGTTTTAAGAAAAACTACATTTTGAATTTATATATTTATATAATATTAACAAGTTATTTCATTCTTATGTCGATACGATATATCCCAGTGAGCTTGAAATAAGAGATACCACAGAGTTTGACACATCTGTTTCATATTTAGATATTTCACTTGAAAGTTAATCTTAATTTAACAAACAAGACTCATGATAAACGTGATGACTTTAACTTTTCATTTGTTATAAGTACCCTTACTTATGCAGCAATATACCTTCATCACCTGCATAAAGGACTTATATCACTCAGTTGATTCGATACGCAAGAGCATGCTCTACGTACATGTGTGTACAATTTCTGAAGCGATGTAAATTATTGACAAATAAGTTGACAAAACAATAATATCAGCAGTCTCTTTGAAGTCATCATTTCGTAGGTTCTGTGTTCGATACAGTAATCTTGTAAGCAAATATAATTTATGATATAATCAAATTCTGACAGACGTTTTTCATACTATTTGTTATATACACACACTGAATTGTCAAAGGATTTTCCCGTTATTTCCGGATCATGACAAGGAGCACACATCGGCCGTGACCGGTTGTCAGGGGATGTTCACTCCTCCATTAAACCTGATCCCACCTCTGATGTTTTTGGGGTCTGTGTTTGCACTGCCCCTATTTTGTATTGTTTAATGGACTTTTGAGCTTGAATACTGTTCCTTATCTCTAATATTTCATTATACAGGCTCCAAATACTATTGATTGCAATACTTTATCAAAACATTTAAGGGAGTTAAAATCTCGCTGTTCGCGATAACAGGTAAAAAGTCTTATCAAATAGAGTTACTGACATAGGCTATTTTTTACCAGTTAAATAATTTGTAGAAAAAATCCAACAAATAAAATGGACTTTATTAAAGTCTTACTACAGATTTTCAGCTTGTATATCAGTATGATCTTAGCTGATGACTGTTCTCGCGCACTAACGTGTCAGATGTTTAACTGGAAAGAATGGAGTCCATGCACGGGTGTCTGTGGATCACAATCTCAAAGAAGACAGCGATTTTTCCGTCGTCCTAAAACTGTTAGTCCTTACAATGAAGAAAACTGTCTTAAATACTGTAAACTGCCTTTAAAGTTTGAATTACACCAAAATAAATCTTGCAAAATATGTGAAAATGAGGGAAAACTTAATATTTTATCTCTATCGTGCAAATGTGATCATTATTATAGGAATATACTAGTATGTTGCCAAGGTAAGAGATAATTTAATTAAATATAACATATGTTTTTGGGTTTTTTTTTCATAAATTGTCAAATTTGTCTCTACATTATATTTATACTCTTAATACATATAGAAATAAAAGATTGCTTCAAAATTAATTACACTATTTAATAAAAGATTTTTTTGGGAGTTGAACTATGTTCAATCTCCCATGGTCATCACGCATTTAACAGGTCGGAGAGAATACTCGAAATCGGGTATTATCCGTGAAATCGCGTATTATACTCGATATGAGGGTATCGTTGAATCCGCGAAATCGGGTATAGGAGGTGTAAACACCTAATAAAACTTAAAGAATGGGATGGCGCATGTTGCCGAGTTAACTTTCATCTAGATACACATGTTTTCTAAAGATATCACTAGCCAAGTAAGAATTTGGGCCTCAAGATTAATGCGCTTGGGACAACAAATACCCGTGGAGCTCAGTATATTTCATGATCTGCACGTAAAAATGCGTTCGATTTGCTTTATATTTTACCTTATGTTGAAAGTATATGCATCTTCCTAATGTTCATTCCCAACACAACAGAATTGTAAAGTATCAGAATTCGGGAATTTATAATAATTCCACATCAACACGACAAACATGAACAATTTGTAAATGAATCAGATTATACGGAAACACATTTCACACACCAGATATGATGCCATGTATAAACAAGAGATTGTCTATTCTATCTAATTATGCGTCATTAATTACTTTAACATTCATCTTGTGCATAAAATCAAATTTATTTTTGAATGTATAAAAATCTAATGACAAAAGTGTCCAAAATTTCGGCTAAAAGAACCCTCTTTCTCTTTTTTCAAAATCTTTTCTTTTTTATTTATCATTCAAACATATTTGCAGAATATGTCTTCAAAATTTTAGCAGAGACAGTGATAGTTTCAGGAATACAGTTTATGAGAGAACATAACTGTTGATCGTTTAATTTCGCTAAGTTATCAATATTTTACCATTTCCTGGCGACTTCAAAAGGGGGGGGGGGAGGGGCTAAAGGCTTCTTGACCACCTCTGACAAAACAACCTCGACTGTGTTCTACATGTGTCTTAGAGACTTTTCTTTAAATGTCACGGTCGGTTAAACTCGGTCATATATTTTTAATCGTAAGGAAGGGGGGGGGGGAGGTAGGTTCGAACTTTAGTACCTAAATTTTTCTCCAAACACCAAAACTTTACCCATTTTTAGCCTATACTGCCAGGTGTCTGTGGAAAGTGGGGGGGGGGGATTTACCTATATAACAAGGTTCAGTGTATATACTAAGTATATATAGGGAAAAAAGTGGGGGGGGGGGGGCTAAGCCCCCTAGCCCCCCCCCCCCCCCCCCCCCGGTTCCACCGCCTATGATAAAGAAAGGAATTGGCTACGATTTTTATGAAATTTTAATGTCCGATGAGGAATCATATTCCCAAAAAGTAAGGCAAGAGTTTCCAAGGCAATTGAACACACCATTATTTCAGATTGTTCATTAACATGTTCATAAACGTAAAAACTATAAGAAATGTGAAAACTTGACTATGTAATTCATATATCAATATGACTGTACCTCGATCTAAATTGAGAAATTCAATGTATTTTAACTTCATGAAAAGATGTACACATTTGACTTTTATTTAACCCCCCCCCCCCCCTTAAAAAAAACACGAAAATCCTGTTCATATGACATCTCGCTCTAAATTTTCACAAAATGCATAAAATAAAGGTAAAATAGTATATTTTTTATCGATTAAAATGCAACCAAAAAATTTACGGTGTCTTTGAAATAAACATTTCACGCTACATTGACATAAAAAAAGATACTCCGCTTCAATTAGCGTTTTTCAAACTGTTTTCCCGTGAGTATTTATTTCATTTTATTTTATTTTCTTCTTTATAATAACGTTGTTATTCTATAATGGCAGAGATATACAATTATGACTCGCTTATACTGTTTTCTCTAACTGTTAGGAGTAATTTATATTTCACGAGAAAGGGACGCCATACATTTTTCAGTAAAAATACATAACACGGCGTTAGTCGTTTAATTTCTTTAAAATTTCACGTTTTGTGAATAGTGCACAAATTAGAAAATTAAGTATATGGAATACTTTAATGGGAAATAAAGACAAACGAAGTGTAGTTATTTGTTTTTAGAAATTATATTGAAAAATAATAACGCCATTTTGTCCTCTTTGTTACCCCAGCAGTGTTTGTTGTGTGATTTTAAAGTTATTTGACAACCTTATGAATTAGGTTTAATAAAAATAAATCCACAAGATACTGATGTACAAGTAACAGTTACTGGCATAATGCGCCGTTGCTTTATTCTTTAGTTTTTATAGAAAGTTGCACGGAATACCCGATTTCGCGGATTCAACGATACCCTAATATCGAGTATTATACGCGATTTCACAGATAATACCCGATTTCAAGTATTCTCTCCGACCTGTTTAACGTGCGCAGTAATTTGTGTTGATTATATAGAGCCGAAAGCGAGGCTCCTGTGTTGACCGATTTACTCCGATGATATTCAACAGAAAACATGCATAAACATCCGCCGCAAATTGTTCATGTCATTTTCTCCTGAATTGATCTAATTTTCATAATTTGAAATGTAAGTAAATGTAAAGATAAAGTAATCTCATTTGGAATATCAGATTTCGTTCAAAGTAAAACTAAATTATAAAGAACCTCAAAAGTTTTTCGTAATGGAACTCATTTTTAGTGTAGCGTCACACACTGAAAAAGATACGAACGACAACTCTACATACTGACGGCAAGCGGTAAATCTAGTCTTCCCGACGCCAGACGGTCCCGGATTTTTAGCAATTTCTTTTTTACCGGTGTACAGAATTTATTCAAACTTTTCATGAACATTTTCTTGGTTTAAATGAATTCATGAATGCATAAAAACTTTAGGAAACGTGCGTATTTATTACTAAAACAGCAGTATCAACTGCCAAAAGCGGTAAATCTAGTACTGTGTTATAAATGTTAAAACCAAAAAGGGACACCTATGTTTTCGTAAAATCGCGATTAAAAACAACAAAATGAAGTATATACTGTATATTTTTTAATAAAAGGAAAACCTCATTTACATACTAGATAATTTGTACGCACACAAACTCTCACATATACCACTGTTTTTATGTTTGGTCATTAAATATTTGTTTTTAACTTGGTATTGCTTTTTTCTTCACAATATTAAATTAAAAAGATTAACATGCGTTCTCTGTAAGCACCAACAAATTTACTATAGGGCTTGGAAACGACATGTCTCAGATTTTGATGAAATTTTTACCATAGGAGTGTCTTGGTACAAAACTAGTAAACATGTTGTCGGAAGTTCCACACGTACACTTGGTTGCCATGGAGACGGATCCATTGAATTCGGCCATTTTTCGCCCATTTTGACTAAATGAAAACATGAAAATTGAGGAAGTGTAAATGAATATTTATCGGTATCTAATACACCCTAACAAAAATCATTGGATCATATGATAACATGATCTTTTAAGGTACACAGAGCATATAACCGTTTATTCTAGAAATATTCCTTCTGTAAGAAAAAAGTCTTGCAAAATGACATGGTTTCTAAAAATTTGAAAAATGGGGAAATCGGAATTTTTTTTAGATCTTTGAGGCTAAATAAAAAAAATTGTCCGCGGAAATTTCCCATATCTTTTGTGTGTTACTATACTTGGGAAAAAGTAGTGTCATTTCATGAAAAAACATAAGTGGGCTTTTGCTCCTATTTTTAGAAACATGTATCTATAAATAGATATATTTTAGAAACATGTGAAAAATCAAATTTTGGCAAACTTTTAATTGTCATTACTGCAAAATTAGAACGTATTTTGTAAAAATTGAAATTTTAATGACAAGAGCTGGACACCACTAGCTGGTATGGACAACGGTTGAGGGGAATTCTCTTTTCTATTTTTAGTATCAGGTGGCTAAATATAGAGATATCTCTGAATATTAGGAAAGATGGCATTTTTGTTCTAATTGGAAGCTTCATATAAGAAGTCCAAACAAATATTAAGCTTTCTACAGTATGCTTTCAGAATGTACATGTGTTTGTACAAAAATTGCTACAATATTGAGGATGGACTCTTGTTTCATTTTATGGCAACGATGGTCTAAAAATAGATTACTTGAATAATTGAGAAAATGTAGATTATTGCACCTTTTCAGGCACTTTTAGATGTAGTTGCTGCATAATTAGGAAATATTTTGTAAAATTTTAGATGTTAATGACAAGATCTGGATACCACTAGGTGGTATGGATAATTGTTGAAGGGAATTCCCATTTCTATTTTTAGTACCAGGTGGCTAAATATAGAGATGTCTCTGAATATTAGGAAAAATAGCACTTTTGTTCTAATTGGAAGCTTCATATAAAAAGTCCTAACAAATATAAAGCTTTCTACAATATGCTTTCAGAATGTACATGTGTTTGTACAATAATTTCCACAATATTGAGGATGAACTCTTGTTTCATTTCATATCAACAATGGTCTAAAATAGATTATTCGAATAATGGAGAAAATGTAGATTATTCACCTTTTTAAGCACTTTATAGATGTCATTGCTGATAACTTAGGAAGTATATTGTAAAATTTTGGATGTTAATGACAATAGCTTGACACCTTTAGCAGGTGTGGACAATGGTTGAGGGGGTTTGCCATTTCTATTTTTAGTATCACGTGGCGTAATATAGATATGAAGTACTCTAAATATTAGGGAAAATTGCAGTTTTATGCTAATTTGAATCTTCGTACAAAATGTCTTTATAAATATAATGCTTTCTACAGTATGCCTACAGAATGAACACTTGTTTGTACAATAAAAGATACAATATTGAGGATGAACTCTTGTTTCTTTTTAAGGCAACAATGGTCTAAAAATAGATTCCTGGTTTAATCGAGAAAATGTAGATTATTGCACTTTTTAGATGTCATAGCTGCATAATTAGTAAGTATATTGTAAAATTTGAGAAGTTAATGACAGTAGCTGGCCTCAACTAGCTAGTGTGGACAAAAGTTGGGGGGGGGGGTCCTTTTACTATTTTTAGGTCACCTGAGTAAACTCAGGTGACCTACTGCTATCCGTTTTTGTCCGTCGTCGTGCGTCGTGTGTTAACATTTGAACATTTTAAGCTTCTTCTCTGCAACCACTCAACCAATTTCCACCAAATCTTACACAAAGCATCTATGGGTGAAGAGAAACAAAAATTGTGAATTTCATGGTCCCCGCCCCGCTGGGGCCTGAGGGGTGGGGCCAAAACCACTAAAATTAGTGCAATCTTTAAAAATCTTCTTTTTTACTCTTGGACATCAAGCAGTCAAACTGTTAGCATGAATGTAATGACCATTAAGTCCTCTACCAAAATTGTAAAATTCATGGCCCCAGGGTCAGGTGTTCTGATGTTAGGGTGGGGCTCTATTGATTATATAGTGAAAGTACATTAATTCTTTGAAAATCTTCTTCTCTGCTCCTGAGTGTTAATTAAACTAACTAAGTATATAGTTATGATGAGCGAGAATGCCTCTTCCAAAATTATGGATTTTTAAGGCCCCAGGGTCAGGGGTTCTGGTCTTAGGGTGGGGCCCTATTGATTATATAGTGTAAATACGTGATTTCTTTAAAAATCTTCTTCTCTGTTCCTGGGTATTAAATAAACTCTCACTAAGTACATAGTTATAATGAAGAAGAGTGCCTTTGTGAATTTTATGGCCCCACGGTCAGGGTTTCTGGTCTTAGGGTGGGACTGTATTGATTATATAGTGAAAATACATTATTTCTTTAAAAATCTTCTTTTCTGTTTCTGGGTATTAAATAAACTCACTAAGTACATAGTCATGATGAGGAAGAATGCCTTTGTGAATTTTATGGCCCCACGGTCAGGGGTTCTGTTTTAAGGTTGGGGCTCTATTGGTTATATAGAGAAAATGCAGAAATTGTTTGAAAATCTTCTATGCTCCTTGGTATTAAGAAGATTAACTACCTATATAGCTATGATGAGCAAGGGCCATTCTTCCTGAATTGTGAATTTCAATACCCCGGGGTCAGGGGTACCATAGGGGGGGGGGGGCTCTACTTATATACTGAGAATCTGAAAATGAATTGATTGAAATCTTCTCCTTTGTATTAATCAAATTTTCTTGATATTAAGCACGGGTGCCTTTTCCAAAATTGTGAAATGTGTGGACCAAGGACCAGGGGTTCATGTATGGTAGTGGCACTATACTGATTATTGCTTAATATTACTGATTAGTCAAAATGCATTTTTTGTTCCCCTACTCTGTCTATGGGTATTAGGTAACCAAACTATACATGCTAAGTGTATTGTTATGATTAGCAATGGTGCCTCTTTCAAAATTGTAAATGCCATGGCGTCTTGTTTAAAACATGAACCAAAGTCAATCATGGTAAAGTTGTTGCATGATCCTCATGGGCCCATGGGCCTCTTGTTAGTATCACGTGGCGAAATATAGATATTTAATAGGCCATTTATAGGAAAACCTGTATTTTCATTTTTTTGTCCAAAGACTTTTAATTTTTTTAGACGAAGACTCAAAGAGCGTATTCTATATGGCAGTTTCTGTGGTCTGCATTTTTTTTTATAGTCACCATATGTCAAGAACCTTTCGTCATTTTTTGTCAAAATTGTCACAGAGTATCTATGGATTTTTGTTAATACATGTACCAAACATAGGGATTTTCTCTTTAAACAAGAGGAGATACTAGGGAATCTAATCTCTAATAACAAGACCTTGTTAAAATGCCATTTCACCGATCTATTACAGGGTTACTCTCATGACTGTTGATGCCCTCTGGTCTGTTTTATAAGAAGGTACGGTTTGAGCTTTATTGTGCCCTAAAAATTTAATGTTCTTAAAAAAGTTGTTAAATTGGCTTTAACAATCATTGAGTAGATTAATATGATAGATCATTAAAGAATTTGACACGAAGGGTTCGTTCAGGATATATGACGTCTTTAATTTGGTACACTTTTAAGTTAAATGCAGAAAAGCCTCAAAATGACTCATGTCTGTGCTGATTTTCCTTTAGCCATCGTCGCCCTCTTTAATTTTTGGATATATTATGCAAAGTGCCATGAAAAATCACATATTGGTTATCTCAAAATCTCTCTGGGCGAGAGAGGCAGAGTATGTCTTCTGAAAGAAAATATTCCACTGAAAATTGATGTCTTCTGCAACTTTTTAAGAAAATACGGGAAAATACACAAGTTAATGACGACACAATTAGCATTTAGGAGGTCAAATAAACAAAACGATTTGTGTATTTTTACTGCAGGGAATTCTTTTGATTCAGAAAGAGTGAATTTTTATTTCCCATATCACTTTCATATTTTAGAAAAATATAGGGCTTTAAATATTTTGTATTAAAGCTGTACCTTGTTCTTTGTTTCTATTAATAGAACTGGAAGTCCTCATTGATTTCGCATATTTCAAATATAAGTAGAACTAAATATCATCATTGTTTTTATGCTTGTTAGTTAACGGTAACTACTGATATTACATATATTTTATATTTATCAGTCACATGATTATTTTACTAGGAAAACTTTATTATACTCATGGAATATTGAACATGTTGAATACAGCAGTATATTTCGTAAATATGTTATCAATGAAGCTCCTTTAATCCTTTGTCATTTTTCTTCTTTTGATAAGAAGTTGCTACATATAAGTGGATGTGCTATAAATAGAAAAGAGAGCCCCCCGTTCAGATAGTGTGCATTTCACTAAATAGTTTGGAAGTATTTGTCAGTCACACAACGTCTACCGGTACATATGTATAACATTGATTTTTCTTTCCAACATTGTCTGAAAAGGCACAATAACCCATATTTTCTCGATTTTTCTAGGAGTCTTTTTAGACCATTGTTGGTATAAGAAAAAGGATCAGTCTTAAACATTGTAGCAATTCCTGTACAAACAAGTGTTCATGTCGAAGGCATATTGTAGAAAGCTTTATATTTAAGACATTTTCTAGGAAGATTCAAATTAGCAAAAACCTTCCATTTTTTCGTAATATTTAGAGACAAATCTATATTTCGCCATGTGATACTAAAAATAGAATTGGGAAATCCCCTCAACCATTGTCCACACCGACTAATGGTGTCCAGCTATTGTCATTAACATCTCAAATTTACAATATACTTACTAATTAAGCAGCAATGGCATCTATAAAGTATAATGTACATTTTCTCAATTATTCGAGTAATATATGTTTAGACCATTGCTGCTATAAAATGAAACAGGACCCATCGATCCTCAATATTGTAGCATTTATTGTACAAACACGTACATTCTGAAAGCATATTGTAAAAAGCTTTATATTTGTTAGGACTTTTTGTATGAAGCTTCCAATTAGAAGAAAAATGTAATTTTTCCTAGTATTCAGACATATCTATATTTAGCCATCTGATACTAAAAATAGAAATGGGAATTCCCCTCAACCATTATCCATACCTGGTCAGCTAGTGGTGTCTAAATCTTGTCATTAACATCTCAAATTTTACAAAATATTTCCTAATTATGCAGCAATTACATCTTAAATGTACTTGAAAAGGTGCAATAATTTACATTTTCTTAATTATTCGAATAATCTATTTTAAAACTATTTTTGATATGAAATGAAACAAGAGTTCATCCTCAATATTATGGCAATTATTGAACAAACACATGTACATTCTGAAAGCATATTGTAGAAAGCTTTTATTGTTAGGGCTTTTTTTATGAAGCTTCCTATTAGAACAAAAATGCCATTTTTCCTAATATTCAGAAACATCTCTATATTTAGCCACCTGATACTAAAAATAGAAATGGGAATTCACCTCATCAATTATCCATACCTGCTAGTGGTATCCAGATCTTGTCATTTACATCTAAAATTTTACAAAATATTTCCTAATTAAGCAGCAACTACATCCAAACAGTGCCTGAAAAGGTGCAATAATCTACATTTTCTTAATTATTCGAGTAATCTATTTTTAGACCATTGTTGCCATAAAATGAAACAAGAATCCATCCTCAATATTGTAGCAATTTTTGAACAAACACATGTACATTCTGAAAGCATATTGTAGAAAGCTTAATATTTGTTAGGACTTTTTATATGAAGCTTCCAATTAGAACAAAAATGCCATTTTTCCTAATATTCAGGGACATATCTATATTTAGCCACCTGACACTAAAAATAGAAAAGGGAATTCCCCTCAACCGTTGTCCATACCAGCTAGTGGTGTCCAGCTCTTGTCATTACAATTTCACATTTTACAACATACGTTCTAATTATGCAGTAATGACAATTAAAACTTTGCCAAAATTTGATTTTTCACATTTTTCTAAAATATATCTATTTATAGATACATGTTACTAAAAATAGGAGCAAAAGCCCACTTATGTTTTTTCATGAAATGACACTACTTTTTCCCAAGTATAATAACACATATAAGACTTGGGAAATTTCCGCGGACAATTTTTCTTATTTAGCCTCAAAGATCTCAAAAATTCCGATTTCCCCATTTTTCAAATTTTTAGAAATCATGTCATTTTGCATGACCTTTTTCTAACAGGAGGAATATTTCTAGAATAAACGATTATATGCCCTGTGTACCTTAAAAGGTCATGTTATCATATGATCCAATGATTTTTGTTAGGGTGTATTAGATACCGATAAATATTCATTTACATTTCCTCAATTTTCATGTTTTCATTTAGTCAAAATGGGCGAAAAATGGCCGAATTCAATGAATCCGTCTCCATGGCAACCAAGTGCACGTGTGGAACTTCCCACACCATATTTACTAGTTTTGTACAAAGGCACACCTATGGTGAAAATTTCATCAAAATCCGAGACATAGAGAATGCGTGTTAAGTTTTCACGTACTCCATGTATAATGTTCGTGTAATTGACATACATTTATATTCACAGAGAAGTTTTATATAACAAACCTGTTAGCTCTTAAAAGGATGCTGTGTTAAAATCCACATTCAGTAAATGAAATGTCACCAAAAACGCATTAACAAAAAAATATAAATAAAAAAAAAGAAAAGAAAATATTTACGGAATTCTTATAATTTCAAACAAGTGTTTGCAAATCAAGGACAAATACATGAATTTCAGTTAAATGTTAAATAACTCTTAAAGGCAAATTCATTAATCAACAAATAGTCAAAAGGAAATATCAAGTAATAATACATGTCGATTCATTAATGAAAGGTGCCGAATTAACCAGAATCTGATGCCGAATTAACCAGATTCTGGTGCCGAGTTCACTAGCTGCCGAGTTCACTAGATGCCGAATTCACTTTTTCTTTGAGTGCCGAATTCACCAGGTGCCGAATTTACTTGTACCCATTTTTGTTAGGGTGTATTAGATACCGATAAATATTCATTTACATTTCCTCAATTTTCATGTTTTCATTTAGTCAAAATGGGCGAAAAATGGCCGAATTCAATGAATCCGTCTCCATGGCAACCAAGTGCACGTGTGGAACTTCCCACACCATATTTACTAGTTTTGTACAAAAGGCACACCTATGGTGAAAATTTCATCAAAATCCGAGACATAGAGAATGCGTGTTAAGTTTTCACGTACTCCATGTATAATGTTCGTGTAATTGACATACATTTATATTCACAGAGAAGTTTTATATAACAAACCTGTTAGCTCTTAAAAGGATGCTGTGTTAAAATCCACATTTTATCAACATTGATATTATTCCTGCGAAACTGAAATTTTCATAACACATGGGTAAAGGTGCCAAGGAAAAATATATTACAAATTTGAAGACTGTGAGCAGTGAATTATATAAATGATCAACCGCCTTTAATATGAATATAATAGCAGTGTCCATGTTTTGCCCAAAATGTGTGTAGGATGAAAAAGTAATAAAAAGGTGCACAATGGCAATATGTAATAAAGATTCTATGAAAATTTCGTTCACTGGTGTAAGAGGAGTTGCGGATAAGAGAAGGGTATACCTAAAGCATGGACGGAAATCCCGATTAATAAATACCCTCCCGCTTTTCAAGCAGGGGGTATTAAAAAAAAGGACTAATGTAGGCAGGCAAGCATTATGGCCCATGCATTTTTTTGCCATTCAATGTCTCTGAATGTCTTTCTCAAGATTGTTGCAACTCAAAAAATCTTAAACAGTTGTCTATATTTGAAATAATAATATTATTCACTCACTTAACCTCCCGATCAAAGATTTTATTTTACACCATGTTCAACTCCCATGAGTGCTTTCAGTACTTTGATTTGTTTTAGCTACTGCAAAATTGATAAAAAAATCAATGGTTTATTTTGTATTTGGTAAGTGCAACGTTAAAAGTTTGACTTACTTGGCTTATTCCTTTCTTTCTGTGTGAAGAGAAGAGCCAAGGAGAAAACTTTTCCAATCCAAATTTTGCTTTATTTTACTTTTGAAGGTTTTCTTTTGCTATTCAGGTTTTATTGCAGTATTTTTTTTTCTATGTTAGAACATGTTCTATCAGTTTTCATTCCCCCTTTTCTGTTTCAAATGCCATAACAGTATACATATAGATCTAAAAAGTATTTTTTTTTTACAAATATATCTTTAAAGTGAAGTAATAATATTAAAAAAAATTCCCTTATTTAATCCCACAATGGGAATCGGGCCCGCGACGTTAGGATAAAAAGGTCAGAGTCATCTTGTTTACCATGACGTAACGTCAGGTACTGCTACTAATAGGAAATAATACGCTCAATCCGTTTTCAGCTTACATTTGTTGTACAGTCTTGATAATAAACATGTAGTGTTTCATATGAAAATAAAGGGTTTTTTCCCACCAATAATGTTGTAATGAAAAGAAGTATTATTACAATTTATGTACACAATTAAGTTGCACACAAATCCAGGAGTTTTGTTGCGAATGCAATTCTTTATACAATAAAAATGTATTATTTTCTTAGAAAATCCTCTTAAACGTTGGCTACTGATGTGTAATTAGATCTTTCTTCCATATTGTATTGTAAAATTCTTTAATAAACAAAAAGATTTTTGTTAATTTTCACTTTAATTCAAAAACATCTGTATTATTTACAAAACAATGCCCTTTATTACAAGTATAATTCAATGTTCTTTCTTCTTTTTACATTACAACATTTGTTGTATTAAGAAATAAAATTCAAAAGTAAATATATCAACATAAGAAAGTTACAAAACGCAGAATGTTTGTGTTATACTCTTTACAGTTAAATTGACACTGATATAATTTAAATTGTTACCCCCAAAAGTCCCACTGGTGCATGTATAAAGAGAGTTTATAATTGTGGAAGATTTCACCATGCCTCATATCTTAATGATAATTATATTTACAAATTTCAATGAATTTGTAGATCTGGTGACATGTCGAGATCATCCCTGTAAACGCGGGAACTGTACCGACACCAATGGCACGTTCACCTGTAGCTGTCATCAGGGATACACAGGGCCAGTTTGTGGTGCACGTTATCATCTTTCACTCAGAATTATTATTTCATTTTATAGCAAATTCGGTCATACAACGGACTATAAGCGTTATATTGCACAATTCTGCCCTCATATGTTTAAAATTTCGTCAAATGAGCTGAAGTGTAATCTATTGTACGAGAAATCTTAATTAACCGAAAATATTATACATGTAGTTACAAGCAGGGAATAGTCAATCTCTTTTTATTATTTTTCAGAAAGAAAAAAAAATGGACAAATTTTCATCAATTTTAACTATAGAATTAAAAGAGCGCAGGCCTGTGTAACATTGATATTTGAGCCGGGTTGAAAATTGACCCGGGGGGGGGGGGGGCAGGGTTGATTGCCCCCTCCCCAATTTATAAATTTTGAAATCACCTTTGTTGTTTTTTCAAAAGTCAGTGACATCAAAACAACATTTGTACACTAAGCATTTCTCACGAAAAATTTAAAGCTATACATTTTTACTTTTTAGACAACTGCTTTCTCAATAAAAATGGAACTCAGAAATTTTCCTATTTTGTGATAGGTCATCAACGAAAATCACTTTGTTAAAAGTGATTCTACCTAGAAGTATCTTGAAGTTGATATTACATGTAAAGGGAAACTGGAGTTCCTTATCGACACCGTTTTTGCAGTCTTCGGAGACCAATTCTTCCTTCAAAACTTGGAATTCGATGGTGCTCCTTTATTGGCCGACCTGTTTTAATATTTCTATAAAGCAAAATCAGAATATATTTTTAAAAACTTAACATAAAAAGAAGAAAACACTTGCTTTGTGGTTCATCTCAATATTTAGATACACCAATGACGTATGATCAAGTAACAATAGTTACTTTCGTTCATATGTCGACCATATATATCCCAGTGAACTTTGATTTAATGTCACCACTGAATGTGCCACAACTGTTTCATGTTTAGAAGTTTTACTAACTATGGAAGATGAAGGCCTACTGAAACTATACTGTATAAGAAAAGAAATGCTTTCTTCTTCATCTTTTTCAAAGTGAACATTCCGTATTTGTAAAGTAATATTCCGCTATCACCTGTTTATGGTATGGCGGGTTAAATGTTGCATTATTATACTTTTTTGTTATTCTTATTCAAAAATTGTTTCTAGTTTTTAAAATCATGTCATTGTTCGATAAAATATGATTCCTATTCGATTAATTGATTAATTGTTATTCTTTTTCCGTAAAAAATGTTATATCTGTTTCGAGAATTCATCATCTTTACGTTTTTTTTTTTCTATTCGCTAATTTTGTCATTCCTATTTGATAATTTTGTGATTACTATTCGATAATAAAAAGATTTATATTCGATATTCATGTTAAACATGATATTCCTATTACACTGAGTTTACAACCACTTTTAGTTTTGTCATATTTCCTAGAATGCCATTATTGAAAAAGAATAAGAAAAACATCGCACAAGAGAGATAAAATTATGCAATAAGATAAGAAGTTTATCGAATAGGAATCGTATTTTTTTTCGAATAGAAATGGATGCTAACATGTTTTCAAACAACAACTTTATTGCATATAAACCAAATAATTATCGAAAAAGAGAGATAAAATTATCGAATAGAAATGACAAAATTAGCGAATATGAATCTGTTTCCAAATACGAATGACATCGAATAGGAAACGCGTGTTTTCAAAAAGAATGTGCATCTATTATGATATAGGAATCATATTGTCATTTCATCCAATAGGAATAGTAATTTATCGAATAGGAATAACAACTAATCGAATAGAAATAACATCGTATCGAATAAGAATTATTATATGTTTAGAATAAGTTTAATCTCATTCTCAAGATTATGCTCCGAAAACGATCAATTTTAAGCCGGGACAGGCTACTGACAGATAAATTTGTTACAGGGATTTCACCAACCTTGTTTGAAGTCAGCATTACTTACATGCTATGGTCGCTATATTGATTTTTTTCACAAATATAACCTCTCATTGGATTCATTTTGTCCGATGTGTTTCATTCTACTTTTGAGGCTATTAAGTTTATTAATTTTTATACTGAATTTGAGTAAATGGGATGTTTCTAGACACCAGATTTCCAGAATTTTTCTTTTATGTCTTATTTATAGTTATGTAGTTATTTTAATATGGATGCTATGGATTTGAGAAAGTATTGTCAAAAAATAAAGTTGTCATGCTTGAAGATAACTAAAAACGTGTACTGATCAAAATATACATATATACATGGAATGATAGGTTTATTTCTATAATTCTTGAAAAGGGAATAAAATTGAAACCAAAATATAAATATAGAGGTACTGATAAATCGCGTAAAACAAATTCCCAGTTCAAAAAGTATTCAAACTCTGAGGTGGGGACAATATTCAACAGGGTCAACTTCAACTTGTTGAGATCATTAGGGATAAGAAAAAAATTATTAAGCTGTTGAAAAATGACCCCGGGTATAAATTCAACGACTTTTTGTCTAAATTTTCAACGGAGAGAAAACACCCCCGGTTCAATTTTCAATGTTGAAAAATGAACCCCGGGTCAATCTTCAACTCGGCTCAATATTCAACGTTACACCTGCTCTGGAACAATATTTACATATTTCATTTGATGGCGCTGGGTGACTTTCCCTCAAAATATCGACGTAATACACGCCTTTTTCTGTAGATACCAAAGAATTTTTTGACTAACATCATTTTCTGAGTCATACCCAACATATGACTTCATGGTTTATGAAAATATTCAGTGCTTTGAAGTTTGTAGATATCCCCCGGGTTTAGAACATTATTATATATTTCTCTGTCAAAGTTTGATATGACATAGTCCTTTGTAAGGATGTTCATCGATTGAAACTGTTGCTTCCTCAGAGAATTCCAAAAGCTTTTTCTTATATTTTATTGTATTCAACATCTTGACTAGGCATGCAAATGAAATATAAGGAACAATTTCCGTCTGAAATTAGCACAATCGAAATTAAGCCATATATTTATTATATTTTTATTTTATTTATTCAATTTGACAAAAACCACATGTGGCGCAAGTCATACATACAGTAAACAAATATAAAATATATAGTCACATAGATTTTCTTATTTATTATGAAGTTACAAATATTTCTTGTAGAATTAACATCTGCTGGATTAAGAATTTCATAAGATATACATGTACATGTATTATTAAAAAGTGTACAAAATTACTTCTTTTGTTTATATAGAGGACATAAAAATAAAAAATGATTTTCTTATTTTTACAATTGCACAATATTGACATCTGTAATTTGTGAGCACTTATTCTTCGAGTCAAAAAAGAACGAAGATTCTTGGAAATGGAAAAATTTAAGTATGGTTGAATTTCAAGTTTGTTTAGATTCCCTTGACTTATTAACTGGCTGTAGAATGATAATTTACCATTACCTTTTTCTCTGATATTTATTATATCCTGAAAAACTATATTCTCAAAATATTTTTTCAAATTATTTTCAAAATCATTTATTGATAATGCATTAGCATTTGAACCAATAACTTCATCAAGTATAGTTTGTATACAGTTTTGCCAACATGTTTTTCCACTTCCTGCAAGTTTTTCATCCTCTAAATATGCTTGGATCTGCAACAAGTTTTTTAAATCATCACTGATAATACTTTTGAATTTTTTTTTTCAAAGTTAAAAGTAAATATTTTTTATATGCACATTGAAATTTTTTTGATTCCGTCATGACGAATTCTGCAACCGCATCTTCTTCCGAATCTTTGGGAATGATCTTGGGTTTCACACTGCTTGGCGTCATAGCGTCATATGTGTCGTCACTGCTGTCGTCATTATCGTCAGCCGTTTGTGCTGTCCGTGGATTTGCTCCTGTACAAAAAGAGGAAAAAAAATTGAAGAAAAGACAAGCGTTTCAAAGACTGGGATACATAATAGCAGAGTTGTCCCGTCATGTTGATACTTACAATTCCTAATTTCTAGAGTTTTTTGTTTAATTAGGTTTCTTATCTCTGTAAAATTTGTCACATATGTCAATTGATTTTCAGAGAATAAAAAAGCGAAAACAAACGTGTAAAGCTATCTGGGTGGATTGAACACTCTCTATTTCCCACTTTACGTGAAGAATCAGCACCTTATTTTACGGTTCTACAGAGGAGCTCTGTTAAAAACTTTTCAATCTCTTTTGTCGTCTTGACAAAATCAGTTTTTGCGGTGACTTTGTTCGTACGTTTTCACGAATTTACGCGTGCTTACAATGCTGAAACATTGAATGTCACCATAAAGTCCACACAGCATTTTAAGAAGAGATTGATAGGCTATTCACCAAATATGGGATTTTTTTGGCGTTCAGTATACTAGCAATGGATGCTCTAGCTCTAGGCCTATTTGTTGCCATCATTGTAATTGTTTAAAATTTTAAATAATTATTCAAATGTTATAGAACTAATTAGGATATTTAGGCCATATCGCCCTGTAGGTGCCCTATAGTGATCGGATGATCACTCGATCTCTGCATCCGTCTGACTGTCAAGATACATTGCGGGTTCCAGTAAATGTTCAACCAAGCCTCTTTCGTTACTCCTCACTAAGATATTGACAGAAGTGAAGGAAAAACTTCAAGAGTACTGTGCAACAATATATTCAAGAAGTGGTGTGAATCAGATGTGGATACTCAAAAATTCCAAAGACCTTTTGGACACTTTGAAATCACAAGATTTTACCAAAATCAACAGATTAAAAACTTACACGACTTTTCAATTTTATACATAACCATTCCCCACGATAAATTAAAGTCCACGCTTTTTGATATCATTGACAGCTCTTTTTCAATGAAAATGGAACTCTTAAATTTACTTACCTGGTCATTGGTCATTTTCAAAATTATTTTGTTAAAACACATTCTGATTGGAGACACAAGTACTCTGAAGTGGACATCAAAGAGACGCTTGAGTTTCTGTTTGACAATATCTATGTGGTTTTTGGAGACCAAGTATTCCAACAATCTGTTGGAATTCCCATGGGTACCAATTGCGCTCTGTTATTAGCAGACCTATTTTTATATTCATATCAAGCAAGATTTGTGCAAAATCTTATGCGTGAAAAGAAGAAAACACTTGTTGTGGACTTAAACTTGACATTTAGATATATCGTTGACGTGTTGTCAATTAACAATGGTAATTTCCATTCCTACTTCGATACGATATATCCTGGTGATGTTAAGATAAAAGGTACCACAGAGTCTGACACATCTGTTTCATACTTGGATATTTTACTTGAAAAAAGACGTTAATGGTAATCTAACAACCAAGCTATATTATAAATGTGATGACATATTTTTCTATCGTCAACTTCCCTTACTTATGCAGCAATTACCTAGCTGGTAATATACCTTCATCGTCTGCATACGGAGTATATATATATCTCAGTTGATTCGATATGCAAGAGCATGCTCTATGTATGAACAATTTCTAAATCGAGGTAAATTATTGACAAGCAAATTGATGAAACAAGAATATCAAGAGTCTCATTTAAAGTCATAATTTCGTAAGTTCTATGGTCGATACTATGACCTTGTCAGCAAATACAATTTATCATTGAGTCAAATGCTGACTGACGTTTTTCATGAGGAGGTCCATATTTGTTCTGCTCCTATTTTGTATTGTTTAATGGACTTTGATATTGAATACTGTTCGTTATCTCCATATCCTCCTCCTGTTGTTGAGCAACATGAGATATGCGAAAATCAAATCCATCTTCCTCCAATAGATCTTTCCTTATATTACTTAAATAATGTGTTAAGCCTTTAATTGCCTTTGAAAATTCAGTCATTTCCCCCAGGCTTATCTGCAAGTTTGGTAGAGTCTGCATTGCACCGAGTAATTCGGCGTGAACGGCGGCATAAATTGAGAAACAAACAATATACCGCTAATGCTTGAATCCGAAGTAGGCTGAGCGTGTCCACTGTTCCTTTTTTGTACGGACATCTGCTCATGACTAGAACTCATCTGCTCACGACTAGAACCCTATCTCCCAACTCGACACTTCTGAGAAGCGTCTCCTATCAAAGCCTGCAAGGACCATCCCATAACACAAGGTCTCCACCTGTGAACCGCTTCCGAGCACGGACATCACGGCAGAGAAAATAGTTCGTTCTAGGGATATGGCCCAAAATAGAACCGACCTGTCTCTGGTACTAGTCTATTTATTTAGGAAACATTATTTACTTTGTTAAGGTTATATATTTATCATTGATTCACTTTTTAAAATTAAAATTATAAAAATGCATGTACAAATCTAATCAGTGATTGAGAAAAAAACATTATCTAGTTACGCAAAGAGGTTCTTTCGAACTCATATTAGATTAAAAGATAAAAGAGTGTCGTTATAATTTTTCTATGCTCATCAGTTTCTCTTCCTTAATGGTTAACAATAAAAGTGTTTTTATTCTCAACATATCAGAATATGCACTTTGTTAAAGTTAATTATTTTCAACAGTTCTTCAGTGACAAGTCAACTTTATAGATACTAGTATAATGACCATGCATGGCGGATGGAAAGAAATCTCTTTATCTTCACATTTTATGACAGGTCAATAATATTAAAAAAGTCACAATGTTATCTTTATACCTATGAAGAATGCATGAAGTTTAATTCTATATATTTACATCCACTGAATATTTCTCCTTTATTTCTTCGGAAAAATTGCCTAAATCAGTGTATGAACAACACTAGGCATATCACCTGTACAGATTTATTGATTAGTGGCTGTTCCATCAATGAAACCTTCTAAGACATACGTATCAATAATACAATAATTAATCCTTTTAATTTCACTTTAAATGATTATGGAAACAGATATAAATATAAACAATAAAATGTCTTTCTTAGGTTGTTAGTACGGAAATGAATATCGCAGCTATTGTAGAAAAAAATTACATTACCCGCTTAAGTATCAGTCACATTATCCAGCGATGGGGTATACGATGAGAAACCGACGCGTTTTTTGATGAAAATGGCGTGGTTGCCGGCCGGACACCACTAGTAATCGGACAGTGACTGAGGCCATTTTGCGAATCGGCGGGGCCATCGGTAGAAGATAATTCGTAGTTAAAAATCAGCGATGTCTCCACCGATGTCCCACATCGCTCCTCATCGGCAACCAATCATTTACACATCTTTCAAGGAATGGCTGATGTATGGCCGAGCATCGTTAAGTGTCCGTTGAATGTAAGATCATCGGACAGTTGAGTGGTGGGCACCAGACATTGGCCGATCATTGGTCAATGTTCGACCAAACATTGGCCCATAGTCGACTGACGTACAAACGATGTTCACCAATGTATGAGCGATGTAATATACATCGGTCGATTACCCTGGAACATCGTTTTATGACAAGTAATGCATCGCTGGGCCTTTGTAAGTCCGTCCGGCAACCACGCCATTTTTATCAAAAACGCATTGGTTGCCCATCGTATACCCCATCGCTTGATAATGTGACTGATACTTTAAGGACTACTGGACCGATGTGGACCGATGTTGGGGCATCGCTCACACCACGGATTACCAGCGATTACCACCGGCCGGGAAATGTGACCTAGGCATTACGCGGGTACTTCTCGTACTAACAACCAAAGAAAGCATTTTATTGCTTAAATTTCCGATAAAAAAAGTATTATTTATGTTTTACCTAGACATTGTATCTAGAAAATGTTGATCCTTAGACAGAATGTAAGGGTTTAAAAGTTTAATATTAAAAAACAAACCAGAAAACAGAGATCAAATAATTTTAATATTTCAACATATAACAAGACGGTTAAGAGCAAAATGACAGTCTCGATTTTTAAAATGGACATAGGATGTTTAAAATATTTGCAGAAGAACTGAAAACAAATTAAAATTAAATGTTTTGCAAAACTTCAAAAGAAATGTTCCTGTCGAGAACGAAAACAAAAGACAAAATCTAACGTCTTAATCCTTCTATTTCAAAAAGTACATCTATTCCATATAATCGATGATCTTTCAAGACATAAATAAAGTGGATATGAGTATCAGTATGTCAACTTTTATTGAAAGTATATGCGTTTATATGAGTTAGATCAACCCTCGTAATTTGTTTTGCAAAAAAATGCTTAAACAGATTGTAATCGAGGTTTAATAGATAATTATTTTTCTGTCAAATTCAAAAATAATGTAAAGAAAATGACTTAAACAATTGAGTGCTGAAAAAAAGTGCAGTTCAGAAAAATAATTCAGTTCAAAATAATAACAATGTGGGATAGCGTGTTACTTAGCATCAATAAAAGATATTGTAGATATTGTAAAATTAGTTAAATTGGGTGTTAAAAAGTTTGACTTATTTGTTTGTTTTTTGTTGTTTTTTTTTTTTTAGAAAAATGGCGAGTGGTTACTTTGACGATCTACTAAATAATTAAATAAAATAGTGCTCTTAAATATGAAAGTTGACGAGTGGTGCCCTTGATGAAAATTTGAAATTCGTCTATTTCGTCAACGTTTCCACATTTACAATAGATAATTAAGTACCATTTTATAAATCCAGAAAAAAATAGAATAAAGAATAGCAAGAAAACACTTGCTGTGGCCTTCAGCTCGACATTTAGATACGTCGATGACATATCGTTAAATGACAATGGTAATTTCCATTCTTAGATACCACATGCTTCAAATTTGATATTTTACTAGAAGAAGACGTTAATGGTAATCTAACAACCAAGCTTTATGATATACGTGATGACTTAAACTTTTTAATCTTCAACTTCCCTTACTTATGCAGCAAAAAAAACCTTCATCGCGTGCATACAGGGTTGATATCTCTGATCCGATACGCAAGAGCATGCTTAAATGTATAATCAATTTACAAAACGATGCAGATTATTGACAAACAAGCTGATGAAACAGGAATATCAGCAATCTCGTTTAAAATCATCAAGTTGTAAGTTCTATGGTCGATATCATCATTTAATTAAATGCTTACTGACGTTTTTCCTGCTAATTATTAGACCATTATTTATACACTGATATTGACAAGGAACACTCGGCGGGTGTGACTGGTCGGTAGGGGATGCTCACTATTCCATGGCACCTGATCCCAGCTCTAATATTTGGAGTTCTGTGTTTGCTTTATTTCTTAATAAGTTGTATTGTTTAATGGACTTTCGAGCTTGAAAACTACGAAAGCTCATTTAGGATATATTATATATTTTGATATAACAAACGTCTATTTTTTTAAGGGACCATCTCAAAATACAGGTATATTTAATATAGGATTATTTGCACTTTCGAGCAAATTCTACAAATTCTCTAGTAGACTTTGTGCTTGAGTTATAATATGATGAGTAATGCTATACTGTACATTTTATGCAAGAAACACAAAATTCTACCGTGTTGTTTTTGGAGGGGGGATCTTAAAATGTCGAAATTAATGCAATTTTCCTGTTTTGTGGAGTACGGCAAAATATGTAAGATACCAAGGATTTATAGAAATGTTTGTGAAACACTGTGCGCCCGGCTTCAACAAAATTCGAAAAAGAGCTATTTTTAGCATATAGGTTACAGTCAAGGTCACAAGGTCATTGACCTTGGTGTCATTTGAAAAAGCTTTATCTATGGAATAAGCACACCAAACATGAAGTCTCTATCTCTTATGGTTCAAAAGTTATGGCGAAGTTACGAAAAAGCTTTTTTTAGCATATAGGTCTCAGTCAAGGTCACAAGGTCATTGACCTTTGAAAGAGCTTTATAAGTGGAGTATGCATACCAAATATGAAATCTTTATCTTTCCAGATTCAAAAGGTATATCGAAGGTTTAAGTTTCAGACAAAAAAGATATTTTTAAATATTTAAAGAACTTCATAAGTGGAGTATGCATATCAAATATCTTCCACGGGTCAAAAGTTATGACGAGGTAAAAGTTTGCAAACAAACAACCAAGCAGACAGGCAGGACAAAAAAAAAACAATATACGCCTCAGATCTATCGATCCGGGCGCATTATTATATAAATGATTGAGAGAATCTCAAATTGCTATCTTTAAAATTTCAAGAGCTCGTCTTTAATACTTTTTCTTTAATTACATTAAAGCTATATAAAATTGTAATTAAATTTTTCAATCTGCAATATTTTAATTTTGTTTATTTTAATTTTATAAACTAGTAATCACTCAGAACTATTGTTATTCTGTTGCTTGATACAATAAGTCAACTAGTAATCCCCGCTTTTAAGGTTATTTTATCTTTGATAATAATGCTTTTTTTTTAACTGCTTTAAAACAGTAATGATGCTTGATTTTACTATGATGTGCGAAGTATTGTGCAATGAAAACCCAAGTCGGTCCCCTTAATTCGTTATAACAAAATAAAGAATTTTTTATGACGAATAAAAAAAAATCTTTATTACGAATTTAACATTTTTGTTATAACAAATTAGATTCATTATAACAAATTCAGAGAAGTTGTAACAACAAATTCAAAAATTCGTTACATCAAATTTAAAAAAAATTCTTTTTTGATACTGGTAGGTCCTAAATGGGCTTCCGTAGAATACTGTTCGTTATTTCCATATATTTCATTAATAAATTTTAAATAAGATTACAAAATCAGGTTTGCTTTTTTATGGGTGCAATTAGTACTAAGGAAATATTAAGCAGGTAGTTGAAAGCCTAAATCTCCAACGACTGTTAAAGAGAAATCAAGCTATCTTGTTAAACGTAAATAAGACGAGAAAGTTCCTGTATGGAAATCCCAAAAGAATGCAGCTCAGTGGTTCACAAGTTTAAAAATATAATTGACGACAAAAAATGCACTTCTTCAATTTTAGCAATTAGCTTTTGATAAAAATCAATAACTATGACTTTTAAAGAATGAACTCGGCTTCTCCTTTTGTCCGGACGTCTTTATAATTAGGATACTTTATACGCAAGAAAAATATTTTAACTGTGACAT
>NW_026937259.1:0-7654 GCF_032062105.1 Saccostrea cuccullata
ATTGACTTGTTCATTTTGGGCTCATGTGTAAGGTTTGAGATATAGAATCTAGAATATCTGTTCAAAAATACTACAGCTTAAAACTACTCATAAAAACTTAAAAAAAAGAAACATCATCAAGTGTTAAAAACAGTTTTTACATTGCACAGAAGATAATGTAATTTCATTTGTCTCTTGGGAATAATGACTGGACATGCATCCAGTTAAAGATAAATTAATGAGTTTGGTGTTGGAAGTTGTTAAGGCATATCTCTTATCAAGTGTGTGTGTTATCTAATCTCCAGGGAATAAGGCACAAGAATTAAAGATCTCTCTTCTCTTATTCTCTTAATTGTAATTTATTGTCTGTCAAAGCACTTCATTACTGGATGACCAGCTCTTTATTTTCAAAATGCATTTCAAATTGATATATCAAGATTAATTTGATTTTGTATTATGTTTTTTTTTTTAACAATCAGTTTGCAGAGTGACATAACACATACCAGGGTAATTGCAATATATTTTTTTAATGCAAAAATAAAAAAAAATAAAATGAAAAAATAAAAAGAAATGTTACAGTGGAATTACAATGTATTAGTATTGATGTTTCATTTGGTTGCACCTTTGTTTCATTCATTAAGAAACATGATGAGCAATTATATTTCACTGCAAATTTTTGTAAGTAAATTGTGAACACCTCTAGATCCATAAAGTATTTTTGAATTGGCACCTTCTCTGAAAAACCTAGCGGGGGGTATTTGTCCCTATTGGACAATTCTAGTGAGTTACAGGGTAAATATTTAACAAGGCATTATTCCTTTAAATTACTGTATACAGTGAAATTTTCGCCCCCGTTTTATTTTCGCCCTATCCTCATTTGGGCGAATTTAAAACGGGACGAATTCAAAGAATACAGTATAATTTCTTAAATAAAACTATGATTGGGCGAATTTAAAACGAGGCTAAATTGTTTGCAAGTATGAAAGGGCGAAAATAACCCGGTATACAGTATAGCATTATTAAGACTTAATTTTCACTTTAAACAGAGATGCCATAGTGAAGTCCCTGGAGACAGATGGACAGCCTGTGCCAGTTTCTCCGGAAATGAAGCCCCTGGGTATGACAGGTTCCCTGGCGGCCAGCACTGACGAGCTTCCCGTGGACAGAGAGGAGGGACTACACAGGGAGGGGACAGATGAGGTGCTGGACCACGCCGACATACAGCTGACAGTGGGGGAGACTGTCACAGAGGCTGTCAGTGGGGTAGGTTTCATAAATAAGGAAAAAATATTTAGTGGGGTAGGTTTCATATAGAAAGTAAAAATATCATTTAGACATAAACTGGTTCTAACATGCATGTTTGATATATGGATTCTTGTTTATCAGGGTCCTAACCTGAAATTCACTACAAACAAGTAAAAACATAAACTTTAAATTTGCTTGCGACTGAAATATTTCCGAAAAGATGTTGTGTTGGACAGTTGTGAAACATTCATAATTCATGTTTTAATTTTGTTTCATATTATTTTAGGTGCATTCAGAAATCTCATCATATACAAGCATGCAAAGTCTGGCAGCTTTAGTTCCCATGGAAACAAGTATCATAGCAGAAACCTTGACCTCTGCAGATGAGGTCATGAGTACCATGGAAGCCGGCCCAACAAACTTTCCATCAGGTCTGGATGACTTCACTGCCAGAATGTCGGTTAACGATGCTCGTAATTTGGTAGAACTTCTGAAGCTTGCTGTGGCATCCAGAATGGGAGAAATGGCTAAAGAGGGTCTGTCAGACATCCTCACTAGACTGGCCAAGGCGTATCCTCAGGTATGTCTCTCATTGTATTTCATTGAATAAGTCAATTATGTGATTTTATGTTACATTGGACAGGGTCATCAGCTGAGGATTGAATTCCTTATTCTAAAATTTTCTTTTATGCCTTTTAAATCAAGCTTGAAAAATGCAAAATTCAAAAGTTCTTTTGATGGCTTTTGAGCTGTTTCATACACATTACTGAAAATTCCTAATTAAACACGAGGAATTTATTATCGCGTAATTCTGTGAGAAGCATCACTCGCGAAATAAAATTTCTCGCTTTTATTTTTATGTGTGGAAATCCATGTAAATTCTCTTTATCAACCGCCCATTTGCGAATATATATTCTCGCGATTTGACGTTAAAGCGCCATATCGCGATAATAAGTACTCGGGTAAAATAAGGAATCTACAGTACTCAGTGTACCTTTGAGAACTTGAATACTGCATACGAATGTTGAATAGTTGAGTTTTCTTGCTTTTACAATCACTCTTGCAGTTAAAACCTTTATCAATTTTTATATTTTGTGTAGTTATATCTACTTTGATTTACCGTTTTGATTTGTAGGTGGCTGAGATGTTGTTGGAGCTGTGTGTCACAGAGTTGGAGGATGTGGCATCAGATCGAGTCTGTGGGAGACTACCCCAACCGGTGGTACAAGAGTGTCCCCACCCCTACAGCGATGATACTTCCCTGAGTGGGACAGTCAAAATACCAGGTAAATAACCCCACCCAACCCCTACAGTGATGATACCTCCCTCAGTGGCACGGTCAAAATACCAAGTAAATAATCACCCCCACCCCACCCCTACAGTGATGATACCTCCCTCAGTGGGACAGTCAAAATACCAGGTAAATAATCATAGAATAGTGCAGTTAATTTATAAATGGCAGGAAAGGAAATAGTCACAGGCAACAGTTAGAAAAATTCCTGTGTAAGCCACCAGAATAATGAAGTGTATGGATAGCACATTAATTTGGTGCAGATAGAGTTCATTAACTATCATATCATTTATCTGATTGTACAAGTACAGTGTATGTGATTTAAGTAAGACCACATTTTGATATCCCCCGTGTGTTGTAGGAGCCGATTCCCTGAGGGTGGAGTTTGATCGACGATGTTCTACAGAGAGGAGACATGATCCCTTGACAATCTCAGACAGTTCTGGTAGAACTCTGGCTGTTAAATCAGGTAATGACCTCTATATTTTATAAATGCAAATTAAATGGTTCTGTAATACATAATGGAAAAAATGTCAAAGACTTGAACCATAGGTATCAGTGTAAAAATGTACAAGTAAAAACTTACAAGATTATATTAGTTTATTGATAATTTCAAGTATTATCTTGGAATTCTTGAAAATTAACAATCTACTTTTTCTATAAGGACGAGAGTGGTCTGATTGGTCCCAGGAGCTGCGTATTGACGGAGATGAGCTGCGATGGAAGTTTGTCAGTGACGGCTCCGTTAATGGCTGGGGCTGGTACTTCACCGTGTATCCCATCATGCCTGCTGCTGCTCCCATGGACATGCTCTCCGATAGAACGGTTCTGTCACGTCCATCTATAGACCTGGTCACCTGTCTTCTGGACTTTAAACTGGACATAAATCTGGCCAGGAATATCGTCACCAGACTGGCTGCAACTCTGGCTGCTAATGCTCAGCTTAGTTCACTAGGTTGGTTTCTTTGGTTAATTTTATTTCTAACAGAAGTGCTAGTCGAATTCAAGGCAGTGGTGAAAAAAAGGAAGTGAAGCTGATTGGAAAGGTACATTGATAGTGTGTAACTGAGAAAAAATGTATCTTTCACCTTGAAGCGTGTCATGAATTTGACTTAAAGATATGAATAAAAGTCCAAGGTTACTGAGAAAAAAGAATAACAGGACTGAGGAAGTCATTTTATGAGCTCAAACAGTGTCTAATTATGTTCATTTTCAAAATAATCTATGCATATCTAAGTGAATAAATATGTCCTGAGGTAATTTGCTTCTTACAGTCATGGAATAATTACAGTCTCTGTTTATTACAGGGTCCAGCCAGAGAATGTGGGCTCTACAGAAACTACGGAAACTGATGACCTCTGACACCTCGGACCAGATCGTCAATGTCAACACGTTACTGGCCAGTCCCACTGTGGAGACGGCGGAGCCTGACCGGACACCTCGATCCTCCACAGCAGTAAGTACCTGTGTAATCCCACATGCACTTGGAGGCAAAGTTTGCATCATAATAGACAAGGGTAAAATGGGAATCTGAATAAAGGTGGAAATATGGTGAAATGGATTGCACAGATGTTGGATTAGAAGTTGTCAATGTAGTATTATTAATGAGATGATTATTCACATGCATTTACATGAGGAATATTGTGTTCTTGTTATCTTTAGAAAATGCTACTAAAGGTTTAAGGAGCATTGTATAAAATAGGACAAAAGAAGAAAATATTGTTCAAACTAATGGATTTGAGATTAGAGTCCATTATCAGTAACAATTTGTTTTCCTTGTACAGCTGCTGAGCAGTTCCTCGGTGACCTCCCTTGTTAAGGGTCTACCTGAGGCCCTACAGAGACAGTATGACTATGAGGATCCTATAGTCAGGAGCGGCAAGCACCTGATGCACAGCCCATTCTTCAAGGTACATTGTACACTAGTGGGCACCTAAGTTATTTCAAGATCTAACTGGAGATTACTGTATAGGGGATTAATTTCACGGGTTGTAATTTTCACGTTTTTCTCTCATCTGACACGATCGCGGTTTCTTAAATTCGCGGACTTTGGTATGTAATAAAAGTTTCTTCCCTTGTCTCCATTTAATCCATAACATTGCTACATATAAACGACATTGATCAGCGTTATTATACGCCCGTCTTAAGACGGGATATATTATGTTATAGGCTTCATGTCCGTCCGTCCGTCTGTCCGTCTGTCCATTCGTGTCCGGCTCATAACTTCAATACTATTAGGCCTAGGATTATCAAACTTTGTCAACTGATACTTCTTGGGTAGAAGGTGTGTCGTGCACAAAAAGTAGGTCACTCTGACCTTTAATAAAGATGCTATGGCCAAATATGGAAAAATCCTGTCCGGCTCATAACTAGAAAACTATTAGACCTAGAGCTATCAAACTTGGCAAAAGTATACATCTTAGGTAGAAGGTGTGTCCTATTTCAAGGTCACTGTGACCTTTAATTTTAGTGAAATTTTTTAAAAAACTAAGTTTTTTAAATTTTAAATTTCATAATCCTAAAAATGTAAAAAATAGAGTTGTATCTTTATTAAAAAGTATTAAATCAAGTAAAAACTTATTTTTTTCATCATATACTTTACAGCAATCTTAAACAAATTTCAATGTTAATGAGAGGAATTCAGTTTGTCCCATGGGCATAATTATCAAGCACTGGTCAAGAAGAATTTTGATAGCAGAAAGTTGCATGTCAAATTAGAGAGAAATTAATGAGTTTAGAGTGAGGAGATAACTAGAAGAGAATTGCTGTTATCTATATCCCTCGTGTATTGGGCAAATGGACAGCCATTTAAAAATAGCTCTTGTTGGCTAGCCTTAGTCTTAAAATGAATTTGATGAAAAGTAATTAAAACTTATTTGATATTGCATAATAAACTAATAATCTGATATTATATAATATTAATTGATTAAAAACAAATTTTTTGGGGTGGGGTTGAATCAGCATGCCTACTTGTCCATATGTATTAAATATAAAGTTTGTCTGGCATTACATCTAAAAAGAAATCATGGTGTATTTTATATGTTTTAAAAGTGTTTTAGGATAAAAAGTGCAGATCCATTAATATTAAGGGAGTAATGAGTAGACAAGCATCCAGTCAAAGATTAATTAATGAGTTCAATGTAGGAAGGCTATCTGATCAAGCGCTGCCTTATCTGTATCCTTTGGGGATTAGACAGAAGAACTGCTGGTCAGTTTATAGCATATATCATTTGATGGCCAGCCTCTCTTTTTAAAATTGATTTGGCATAGATTAAGTTGTTAAGACTAATTTGATATTGTTTATTATGATGGCCGGCATTTGACAAAGTCTAACACAAATAGTATAGAAATCTATCAGTTATGTAATATTTGTTATAATTATGCCTACAGCACAGGGGATGGATAAAGAAATATTTTTTTTTAAAAAATGGAAAAATCATTGAAATCTTAGAATCAAGGTTGACATGATTTTCTTGCACTCTAAACTGTTAAAGATAATTGTGTAATTTTTTGACGGGCGTATCATGCTGTGGCGTGGCACTTTATTATTTTATTTTACGAACAACAGGGTAGGTTATTATAAAACTGACAGATTCTATAAATGATTAATTAACACAAGTGCAGTTATTAATAGTCCCTAAACGTTAAATGACTTTCCTATATGCTATTACGATGAGTGCATGTGAACCCAAGATCATCAATACAACGTGGCAAAAAACCACTGGACGGAAATAAATGTGTTTATGTAGTTCTACGAAATAGTATCCTTCCACATTGTCAGTAAGTTCGATATTTAGTTGAATGATTTTTAAAAACCAAAATGTCGATAAAAACTTCATGAACTAATATGCATGAGAATGCAGGTTACAAATACTCATGGTAACATTAGTTATGCACGGGTAATCAAAACCCATGTCCCAAGTGTTTTGATTGATGAAACATGTAGCGTTGGCTATTAAACCAGCTTTTGAACAAACACAAATTATTATCTGCTGATTTTAATTAAAGTAAAGCATGATAATTAAAATTAATTGAATGACAGTACTTCTCGTAATTACTGAAATGACCATGTACTGCACGTACACCTATATAAATCTATCGTAGGCTATTCTCAAATTTCCAAATAAAACATGATTATTGAAAATTTATTCACTGTTTCTTGAATTCACGGATTTGTTAACAACGTGAATATAGCGAATATAAACACCGTGAGTTATTTTCCCCCTATACAGTAATTTGCATGAAACATGGATATTTTATTTAGATACAATGTATTATATTTTGCAAAGATTTTAATCATAAAAGACAAAGAGAAGGATTTTTTGTCATTTAAAATGAATTATTTAAGTACAGGGTATGTTGAATAGTAGTATCTTTTAAAGCATATCACCTAAAAATCATTTAATTTTCTGTACATAGAAAGTGGAACCAGCCTCTCTCAGTGACATATTGTATATTTCATATTAACCACAATTTGATGGGCTTTTTCCAGGTTCTAGTGGCCTTAGCCTGTGACCTTGAACTGGACAAGCTGAATTGCTGCAGTGAAGCACACAAGTGGGCGTGGTTCCGTCGCTACTGCATGGCGGCACGTGTCGCCACAGGGATTGTCCAAAGGACCGCCCTGCCAGTCTCTTTCCTGGAGGAAGTCCGAAAAAAGATTCTGGACATTTCATGTGACGAGGAAGAGGATACAAACGCTCACGAAAATCATGAAATTTTCAAACAAGAACAGGACGAACAATTACTATTGTGGTTAAACAGGAAACCGGAGGAATGGACTTTGTCCTGGGGAGGTAGTGGTCAAATCTGGGGGTGGGGCCACAATCACAGGGGGCAGCTCGGGGGAGTGGACGGTGCCAAGGTCAAGCAGCCGGTCAGCTGTGAGGGTCTAGCGGTCACCAGGCCCATTCAGTTGGTAGGAGGGGAGCAGACCCTCTTTGCAGTGACAGCTGAAGGAAAGGTCAGAAGGCTTTGAATTTTAAGAAAAATATACTTGCTGTTCATAATCCTGATCTAAGACTCTCCAAGGGAAAAAAATCATTAAAATTGATAGTGAATATACACTTAGATGGATAAAGCACAGTATTGTCTGCATTGATGATTAGAAGACTTAGATTTCTGTGTTTTTAGGTCACC
>NW_026937260.1:0-75875 GCF_032062105.1 Saccostrea cuccullata
TACACTTAACCTGAAACCTATACTATCACTTAACTAGACCCCCTCCCAATTAACCATAGATAATGGGCAGATACAACATCCAAATAATGAAATAAACTTAAAATCTAAACCCCACAAGAAAGGACAAAGATACTACACTCCCCTTAGGCCCACCTCCCATTACAATACACCTAAAAAGAAGGGACATGAGAGATAAGGAGAAATGCTGCCAAAAACTCTAACACTTAACCTGAAACCTATACTATCACTTAATTAGACCCCCTCCCATTTAACCATAGATAATGGGCAGATACAACAACCAAATAATGAAATAAACTCAAAATCTAAACCCCACAAGAAAGGACAAAGATACTACACCCCCCTTAGGCCCACCTCCCATTACAATACACCTAAGAAGATGGGACAAATGCTGCAAACACTTTAACACTAAACCTGAAACCTATACTATCACTTAACTAGACCCCCTCCCATTTAACCATAGATAATGGACAGATAGAACAAGCAAATAATGAAATAAACTCAAAATCTAAACCCACCAAAACAACTCCAACCCTATACTAATAACATGATAAAAGAACAAGAAGAGCTAAATAGACAATTCCCAAACCATTCCTAACTCCACCCTCTTATATAAAATGAGAAACCCTACAACCCAAATACACCAACTCCAACCCCATACTAATAACAAGAGATGACAACCCAAGGGGCTTAACCAATCAAACACAAAGAAGTTTAACCAATACAATGGGGCTACCTACACAACCAACCTCTAGACTCTAGCCCTCCCAACAGAAAAGGATGCCCCCTATGCTACATATTCCAACCCCAAATCTACACCCTCCTAACAGAAAATTATGACCCCCAAGAGCTAAATAGACAATTCCCAAACCATAATCCCATCTTACTCACATATAAAGACCCTATCAAACTAGCCCACCTTCCAACCCATTCCTCCTTACAGCTAAAGGGAAGAATTTTCAGCAAAGCTTCAACTTTTTAAGCACACACCAACTCAAAGTCAAGCCTTCCCGAAAATTCAGGGCCTAAGTTTAACCATTAAATAACACCCCTCTGTCGACAAGCCCCTAATGGGCTGGAGGTCTATTCTACAAAGTCCCCTGACCTCAAAGGGGCTTAACCAATCAAATACAAAGGGAGTCACTAACTTAAAAGACCACCTTTCTTAACCCAACCCTCCTAATACAAAACGAGAAACCTACAACCTATATACGCCAACTCCAACCCAAGATGATAACCCAAGGGGCTTAACCAATCAAACACAAAGAAGTTTAACCAATACAAAGGGGCTACCTACACGACCTCCCTCTATAATCTACCCCTCCCAATAGAAAAGGATGACCCCCTATGCTACATATTCCAACCCAAAACTCTACCTTCCTAACAGAAAATGAAGACCCCCAAGAGCTAAATAGACAATTCCCAAACCCTTCCTATCCCCACCCTCCTAATACAAAACAAACACCCTACAACCCAAATACACCAACTCCAACCCTATACTAATAACAAAAGATGATAACCCAAGGGGCTTAACCAATCAAACACAAAGAAGTTTAACCAATACAAAGGGGCTACCTACACGACCTCCCTCTATAACCTACCCCTCCCCACAGAAAAGGATGACCCCCAATGTTACATATCCTAACCCTAAAACTTTACCCTCCTATCAGAAAATGAAGACCCCCAAGAGCTAAATAGACAATTCCCAAACCATTCCTAACTCCACCCTCTTATATAAAATGAGAAACCCTACAACCCAAATACACCAACTCCAACCCCATACTAATAACAAGAGATGACAACCCAAGGGGCTTAACCAATCAAACACAAAGAAGTTTAACCAATACAATGGGGCTACCTACACAACCAACCTCTAGACTCTAGCCCTCCCAACAGAAAAGGATGCCCCCTATGCTACATATTCCAACCCCAAATCTACACCCTCCTAACAGAAAATTATGACCCCCAAGAGCTAAATAGACAATTCCCAAACCATAATCCCATCTTACTCACATATAAAGACCCTATCAAACTAGCCCACCTTCCAACCCATTCCTCCTTACAGCTAAAGGGAAGAATTTTCAGCAAAGCTTCAACTTTTTAAGCACACACCAACTCAAAGTCAAGCCTTCCCGAAAATTCAGGGCCTAAGTTTAACCATTAAATAACACCCCTCTGTCGACAAGCCCCTAATGGGCTGGAGGTCTATTCTACAAAGTCCCCTGACCTCAAAGGGGCTTAACCAATCAAATACAAAGGGAGTCACTAACTTAAAAGACCACCTTTCTTAACCCAACCCTCCTAATACAAAACGAGAAACCTACAACCTATATACGCCAACTCCAACCCAAGATGATAACCCAAGGGGCTTAACCAATCAAACACAAAGAAGTTTAACCAATACAAAGGGGCTACCTACACGACCTCCCTCTATAATCTACCCCTCCCAATAGAAAAGGATGACCCCCTATGCTACATATTCCAACCCAAAACTCTACCTTCCTAACAGAAAATGAAGACCCCCAAGAGCTAAATAGACAATTCCCAAACCCTTCCTATCCCCACCCTCCTAATACAAAACAAACACCCTACAACCCAAATACACCAACTCCAACCCTATACTAATAACAAAAGATGATAACCCAAGGGGCTTAACCAATCAAACACAAAGAAGTTTAACCAATACAAAGGGGCTACCTACACGACCTCCCTCTATAACCTACCCCTCCCCACAGAAAAGGATGACCCCCAATGTTACATATCCTAACCCTAAAACTTTACCCTCCTATCAGAAAATGAAGACCCCCAAGAGCTAAATAGACAATTCCCAAACCATTCCTAACTCCACCCTCTTATATAAAATGAGAAACCCTACAACCCAAATACACCAACTCCAACCCCATACTAATAACAAGAGATGACAACCCAAGGGGCTTAACCAATCAAACACAAAGAAGTTTAACCAATACAATGGGGCTACCTACACAACCAACCTCTAGACTCTAGCCCTCCCAACAGAAAAGGATGCCCCCTATGCTACATATTCCAACCCCAAATCTACACCCTCCTAACAGAAAATTATGACCCCCAAGAGCTAAATAGACAATTCCCAAACCATAATCCCATCTTACTCACATATAAAGACCCTATCAAACTAGCCCACCTTCCAACCCATTCCTCCTTACAGCTAAAGGGAAGAATTTTCAGCAAAGCTTCAACTTTTTAAGCACACACCAACTCAAAGTCAAGCCTTCCCGAAAATTCAGGGCCTAAGTTTAACCATTAAATAACACCCCTCTGTCGACAAGCCCCTAATGGGCTGGAGGTCTATTCTACAAAGTCCCCTGACCTCAAAGGGGCTTAACCAATCAAATACAAAGGGAGTCACTAACTTAAAAGACCACCTTTCTTAACCCAACCCTCTTAATACAAAACGAGAAACCTACAACCTATATACGCCAACTCACACCCTATACTAATAACAAAAGATGATAACCCAAGGGGCTTAACCAATCAAACACAAAGAAGTTTAACCAATACAAAGGGGCTACCTACACGACCTCCCTCTATAATCTACCCCTCCCAATAGAAAAGGATGACCCCCTATGCTACATATTCCAACCCAAAACTCTACCTTCCTAACAGAAAATGAAGACCCCCAAGAGCTAAATAGACAATTCCCAAACCCTTCCTATCCCCACCCTCCTAATACAAAACAAACACCCTACAACCCAAATACACCAACTCCAACCCTATACTAATAACAAAAGATGATAACCCAAGGGGCTTAACCAATCAAACACAAAGAAGTTTAACCAATACAAAGGGGCTACCTACACGACCTCCCTCTATAACCTACCCTTCCCCACAGAAAAGGATGACCCCCAATGTTACATATCCTAACCCTAAAACTTTACCCTCCTATCAGAAAATGAAGACCCCCAAGAGCTAAATAGACAATTCCCAAACCATTCCTAACTCCACCCTCTTATATAAAATGAGAAACCCTACAACCCAAATACACCAACTCCAACCCCATACTAATAACAAGAGATGACAACCCAAGGGGCTTAACCAATCAAACACAAAGAAGTTTAACCAATACAATGGGGCTACCTACACAACCAACCTCTAGACTCTAGCCCTCCCAACAGAAAAGGATGCCCCCTATGCTACATATTCCAACCCCAAATCTACACCCTCCTAACAGAAAATTATGACCCCCAAGAGCTAAATAGACAATTCCCAAACCATAATCCCATCTTACTCACATATAAAGACCCTATCAAACTAGCCCACCTTCCAACCCATTCCTCCTTACAGCTAAAGGGAAGAATTTTCAGCAAAGCTTCAACTTTTTAAGCACACACCAACTCAAAGTCAAGCCTTCCCGAAAATTCAGGGCCTAAGTTTAACCATTAAATAACACCCCTCTGTCGACAAGCCCCTAATGGGCTGGAGGTCTATTCTACAAAGTCCCCTGACCTCAAAGGGGCTTAACCAATCAAATACAAAGGGAGTCACTAACTTAAAAGACCACCTTTCTTAACCCAACCCTCCTAATACAAAACGAGAAACCTACAACCTATATACGCCAACTCCAACCCAAGATGATAACCCAAGGGGCTTAACCAATCAAACACAAAGAAGTTTAACCAATACAAAGGGGCTACCTACACGACCTCCCTCTATAATCTACCCCTCCCAATAGAAAAGGATGACCCCCTATGCTACATATTCCAACCCAAAACTCTACCTTCCTAACAGAAAATGAAGACCCCCAAGAGCTAAATAGACAATTCCCAAACCCTTCCTATCCCCACCCTCCTAATACAAAACAAACACCCTACAACCCAAATACACCAACTCCAACCCTATACTAATAACAAAAGATGATAACCCAAGGGGCTTAACCAATCAAACACAAAGAAGTTTAACCAATACAAAGGGGCTACCTACACGACCTCCCTCTATAACCTACCCCTCCCCACAGAAAAGGATGACCCCCAATGTTACATATCCTAACCCTAAAACTTTACCCTCCTATCAGAAAATGAAGACCCCCAAGAGCTAAATAGACAATTCCCAAACCATTCCTAACTCCACCCTCTTATATAAAATGAGAAACCCTACAACCCAAATACACCAACTCCAACCCCATACTAATAACAAGAGATGACAACCCAAGGGGCTTAACCAATCAAACACAAAGAAGTTTAACCAATACAATGGGGCTACCTACACAACCAACCTCTAGACTCTAGCCCTCCCAACAGAAAAGGATGCCCCCTATGCTACATATTCCAACCCCAAATCTACACCCTCCTAACAGAAAATTATGACCCCCAAGAGCTAAATAGACAATTCCCAAACCATAATCCCATCTTACTCACATATAAAGACCCTATCAAACTAGCCCACCTTCCAACCCATTCCTCCTTACAGCTAAAGGGAAGAATTTTCAGCAAAGCTTCAACTTTTTAAGCACACACCAACTCAAAGTCAAGCCTTCCCGAAAATTCAGGGCCTAAGTTTAACCATTAAATAACACCCCTCTGTCGACAAGCCCCTAATGGGCTGGAGGTCTATTCTACAAAGTCCCCTGACCTCAAAGGGGCTTAACCAATCAAATACAAAGGGAGTCACTAACTTAAAAGACCACCTTTCTTAACCCAACCCTCCTAATACAAAACGAGAAACCTACAACCTATATACGCCAACTCCAACCCAAGATGATAACCCAAGGGGCTTAACCAATCAAACACAAAGAAGTTTAACCAATACAAAGGGGCTACCTACACGACCTCCCTCTATAATCTACCCCTCCCAATAGAAAAGGATGACCCCCTATGCTACATATTCCAACCCAAAACTCTACCTTCCTAACAGAAAATGAAGACCCCCAAGAGCTAAATAGACAATTCCCAAACCCTTCCTATCCCCACCCTCCTAATACAAAACAAACACCCTACAACCCAAATACACCAACTCCAACCCTATACTAATAACAAAAGATGATAACCCAAGGGGCTTAACCAATCAAACACAAAGAAGTTTAACCAATACAAAGGGGCTACCTACACGACCTCCCTCTATAACCTACCCCTCCCCACAGAAAAGGATGACCCCCAATGTTACATATCCTAACCCTAAAACTTTACCCTCCTATCAGAAAATGAAGACCCCCAAGAGCTAAATAGACAATTCCCAAACCATTCCTAACTCCACCCTCTTATATAAAATGAGAAACCCTACAACCCAAATACACCAACTCCAACCCCATACTAATAACAAGAGATGACAACCCAAGGGGCTTAACCAATCAAACACAAAGAAGTTTAACCAATACAATGGGGCTACCTACACAACCAACCTCTAGACTCTAGCCCTCCCAACAGAAAAGGATGCCCCCTATGCTACATATTCCAACCCCAAATCTACACCCTCCTAACAGAAAATTATGACCCCCAAGAGCTAAATAGACAATTCCCAAACCATAATCCCATCTTACTCACATATAAAGACCCTATCAAACTAGCCCACCTTCCAACCCATTCCTCCTTACAGCTAAAGGGAAGAATTTTCAGCAAAGCTTCAACTTTTTAAGCACACACCAACTCAAAGTCAAGCCTTCCCGAAAATTCAGGGCCTAAGTTTAACCATTAAATAACACCCCTCTGTCGACAAGCCCCTAATGGGCTGGAGGTCTATTCTACAAAGTCCCCTGACCTCAAAGGGGCTTAACCAATCAAATACAAAGGGAGTCACTAACTTAAAAGACCACCTTTCTTAACCCAACCCTCCTAATACAAAACGAGAAACCTACAACCTATATACGCCAACTCCAACCCAAGATGATAACCCAAGGGGCTTAACCAATCAAACACAAAGAAGTTTAACCAATACAAAGGGGCTACCTACACGACCTCCCTCTATAATCTACCCCTCCCAATAGAAAAGGATGACCCCCTATGCTACATATTCCAACCCAAAACTCTACCTTCCTAACAGAAAATGAAGACCCCCAAGAGCTAAATAGACAATTCCCAAACCCTTCCTATCCCCACCCTCCTAATACAAAACAAACACCCTACAACCCAAATACACCAACTCCAACCCTATACTAATAACAAAAGATGATAACCCAAGGGGCTTAACCAATCAAACACAAAGAAGTTTAACCAATACAAAGGGGCTACCTACACGACCTCCCTCTATAACCTACCCCTCCCCACAGAAAAGGATGACCCCCAATGTTACATATCCTAACCCTAAAACTTTACCCTCCTATCAGAAAATGAAGACCCCCAAGAGCTAAATAGACAATTCCCAAACCATTCCTAACTCCACCCTCTTATATAAAATGAGAAACCCTACAACCCAAATACACCAACTCCAACCCCATACTAATAACAAGAGATGACAACCCAAGGGGCTTAACCAATCAAACACAAAGAAGTTTAACCAATACAATGGGGCTACCTACACAACCAACCTCTAGACTCTAGCCCTCCCAACAGAAAAGGATGCCCCCTATGCTACATATTCCAACCCCAAATCTACACCCTCCTAACAGAAAATTATGACCCCCAAGAGCTAAATAGACAATTCCCAAACCATAATCCCATCTTACTCACATATAAAGACCCTATCAAACTAGCCCACCTTCCAACCCATTCCTCCTTACAGCTAAAGGGAAGAATTTTCAGCAAAGCTTCAACTTTTTAAGCACACACCAACTCAAAGTCAAGCCTTCCCGAAAATTCAGGGCCTAAGTTTAACCATTAAATAACACCCCTCTGTCGACAAGCCCCTAATGGGCTGGAGGTCTATTCTACAAAGTCCCCTGACCTCAAAGGGGCTTAACCAATCAAATACAAAGGGAGTCACTAACTTAAAAGACCCTTTCTTAACCCAACCCTCCTAATACAAAACGAGAAACCTACAACCTATATACGCCAACTCCAACCCAAGATGATAACCCAAGGGGCTTAACCAATCAAACACAAAGAAGTTTAACCAATACAAAGGGGCTACCTACACGACCTCCCTCTATAATCTACCCCTCCCAATAGAAAAGGATGACCCCCTATGCTACATATTCCAACCCAAAACTCTACCTTCCTAACAGAAAATGAAGACCCCCAAGAGCTAAATAGACAATTCCCAAACCCTTCCTATCCCCACCCTCCTAATACAAAACAAACACCCTACAACCCAAATACACCAACTCCAACCCTATACTAATAACAAAAGATGATAACCCAAGGGGCTTAACCAATCAAACACAAAGAAGTTTAACCAATACAAAGGGGCTACCTACACGACCTCCCTCTATAACCTACCCTTCCCCACAGAAAAGGATGACCCCCAATGTTACATATCCTAACCCTAAAACTTTACCCTCCTATCAGAAAATGAAGACCCCCAAGAGCTAAATAGACAATTCCCAAACCATTCCTAACTCCACCCTCTTATATAAAATGAGAAACCCTACAACCCAAATACACCAACTCCAACCCCATACTAATAACAAGAGATGACAACCCAAGGGGCTTAACCAATCAAACACAAAGAAGTTTAACCAATACAATGGGGCTACCTACACAACCAACCTCTAGACTCTAGCCCTCCCAACAGAAAAGGATGCCCCCTATGCTACATATTCCAACCCCAAATCTACACCCTCCTAACAGAAAATTATGACCCCCAAGAGCTAAATAGACAATTCCCAAACCATAATCCCATCTTACTCACATATAAAGACCCTATCAAACTAGCCCACCTTCCAACCCATTCCTCCTTACAGCTAAAGGGAAGAATTTTCAGCAAAGCTTCAACTTTTTAAGCACACACCAACTCAAAGTCAAGCCTTCCCGAAAATTCAGGGCCTAAGTTTAACCATTAAATAACACCCCTCTGTCGACAAGCCCCTAATGGGCTGGAGGTCTATTCTACAAAGTCCCCTGACCTCAAAGGGGCTTAACCAATCAAATACAAAGGGAGTCACTAACTTAAAAGACCACCTTTCTTAACCCAACCCTCCTAATACAAAACGAGAAACCTACAACCTATATACGCCAACTCCAACCCAAGATGATAACCCAAGGGGCTTAACCAATCAAACACAAAGAAGTTTAACCAATACAAAGGGGCTACCTACACGACCTCCCTCTATAATCTACCCCTCCCAATAGAAAAGGATGACCCCCTATGCTACATATTCCAACCCAAAACTCTACCTTCCTAACAGAAAATGAAGACCCCCAAGAGCTAAATAGACAATTCCCAAACCCTTCCTATCCCCACCCTCCTAATACAAAACAAACACCCTACAACCCAAATACACCAACTCCAACCCTATACTAATAACAAAAGATGATAACCCAAGGGGCTTAACCAATCAAACACAAAGAAGTTTAACCAATACAAAGGGGCTACCTACACGACCTCCCTCTATAACCTACCCTTCCCCACAGAAAAGGATGACCCCCAATGTTACATATCCTAACCCTAAAACTTTACCCTCCTATCAGAAAATCAAGACCCCCAAGAGCTAAATAGACAATTCCCAAACCATTCCTAACTCCACCCTCTTATATAAAATGAGAAACCCTACAACCCAAATACACCAACTCCAACCCCATACTAATAACAAGAGATGACAACCCAAGGGGCTTAACCAATCAAACACAAAGAAGTTTAACCAATACAATGGGGCTACCTACACAACCAACCTCTAGACTCTAGCCCTCCCAACAGAAAAGGATGCCCCCTATGCTACATATTCCAACCCCAAATCTACACCCTCCTAACAGAAAATTATGACCCCCAAGAGCTAAATAGACAATTCCCAAACCATAATCCCATCTTACTCACATATAAAGACCCTATCAAACTAGCCCACCTTCCAACCCATTCCTCCTTACAGCTAAAGGGAAGAATTTTCAGCAAAGCTTCAACTTTTTAAGCACACACCAACTCAAAGTCAAGCCTTCCCGAAAATTCAGGGCCTAAGTTTAACCATTAAATAACACCCCTCTGTCGACAAGCCCCTAATGGGCTGGAGGTCTATTCTACAAAGTCCCCTGACCTCAAAGGGGCTTAACCAATCAAATACAAAGGGAGTCACTAACTTAAAAGACCACCTTTCTTAACCCAACCCTCCTAATACAAAACGAGAAACCTACAACCTATATACGCCAACTCCAACCCAAGATGATAACCCAAGGGGCTTAACCAATCAAACACAAAGAAGTTTAACCCAAAGGGGCTTAACCAATCAAACACACCTCCCTCTATAATCTACCCTATACGCCAATGACCCCCAATGCTACATATTCCCACCCAAAACTCTACCTTCCTAACAGAAAACAACCCAGAAACCCTACAACCCAAATACACCAACTCCAACCCTATACTAACAAGAGAGCTTAACCAATCAAACACAAAGAAGTTTAACCAATACACAATACACCCTTAAAAGACCACCTTTCTTAACCCAACCCTCTTAATACAAAACGAGAAACCTACAACCTATATACGCCAACTCCAACCCTATACTAATAACAAAAGATGATAACCCAAGGGGCTTAACCAATCAAACACAAAGAAGTTTAACCAATACAAAGGGGCTACCTACACGACCTCCCTCTATAATCTACCCCTCCCAATAGAAAAGGATGACCCCCTATGCTACATATTCCAACCCAAAACTCTACCTTCCTAACAGAAAATGAAGACCCCCAAGAGCTAAATAGACAATTCCCAAACCCTTCCTATCCCCACCCTCCTAATACAAAACAAACACCCTACAACCCAAATACACCAACTCCAACCCTATACTAATAACAAAAGATGATAACCCAAGGGGCTTAACCAATCAAACACAAAGAAGTTTAACCAATACAAAGGGGCTACCTACACGACCTCCCTCTATAACCTACCCTTCCCCACAGAAAAGGATGACCCCCAATGTTACATACCCTAACCCTAAAACTTTACCCTCCTATCAGAAAATCAAGACCCCCAAGAGCTAAATAGACAATTCCCAAACCATTCCTAACTCCACCCTCTTATATAAAATGAGAAACCCTACAACCCAAATACACCAACTCCAACCCCATACTAATAACAAGAGATGACAACCCAAGGGGCTTAACCAATCAAACACAAAGAAGTTTAACCAATACAATGGGGCTACCTACACAACCAACCTCTAGACTCTAGCCCTCCCAACAGAAAAGGATGCCCCCTATGCTACATATTCCAACCCCAAATCTACACCCTCCTAACAGAAAATTATGACCCCCAAGAGCTAAATAGACAATTCCCAAACCATAATCCCATCTTACTCACATATAAAGACCCTATCAAACTAGCCCACCTTCCAACCCATTCCTCCTTACAGCTAAAGGGAAGAATTTTCAGCAAAGCTTCAACTTTTTAAGCACACACCAACTCAAAGTCAAGCCTTCCCGAAAATTCAGGGCCTAAGTTTAACCATTAAATAACACCCCTCTGTCGACAAGCCCCTAATGGGCTGGAGGTCTATTCTACAAAGTCCCCTGACCTCAAAGGGGCTTAACCAATCAAATACAAAGGGAGTCACTAACTTAAAAGACCACCTTTCTTAACCCAACCCTCCTAATACAAAACGAGAAACCTACAACCTATATACGCCAACTCCAACCCAAGATGATAACCCAAGGGGCTTAACCAATCAAACACAAAGAAGTTTAACCAATACAAAGGGGCTACCTACACGACCTCCCTCTATAATCTACCCCTCCCAATAGAAAAGGATGACCCCCTATGCTACATATTCCAACCCAAAACTCTACCTTCCTAACAGAAAATGAAGACCCCCAAGAGCTAAATAGACAATTCCCAAACCCTTCCTATCCCCACCCTCCTAATACAAAACAAACACCCTACAACCCAAATACACCAACTCCAACCCTATACTAATAATAAAAGATGATAACCCAAGGGGCTTAACCAATCAAACACAAAGAAGTTTAACCAATACAAAGGGGCTACCTACACGACCTCCCTCTATAACCTACCCCTCCCCACAGAAAAGGATGACCCCCAATGTTACATATCCTAACCCTAAAACTTTACCCTCCTATCAGAAAATGAAGACCCCCAAGAGCTAAATAGACAATTCCCAAACCATTCCTAACTCCACCCTCTTATATAAAATGAGAAACCCTACAACCCAAATACACCAACTCCAACCCCATACTAATAACAAGAGATGACAACCCAAGGGGCTTAACCAATCAAACACAAAGAAGTTTAACCAATACAATGGGGCTACCTACACAACCAACCTCTAGACTCTAGCCCTCCCAACAGAAAAGGATGCCCCCTATGCTACATATTCCAACCCCAAATCTACACCCTCCTAACAGAAAATTATGACCCCCAAGAGCTAAATAGACAATTCCCAAACCATAATCCCATCTTACTCACATATAAAGACCCTATCAAACTAGCCCACCTTCCAACCCATTCCTCCTTACAGCTAAAGGGAAGAATTTTCAGCAAAGCTTCAACTTTTTAAGCACACACCAACTCAAAGTCAAGCCTTCCCGAAAATTCAGGGCCTAAGTTTAACCATTAAATAACACCCCTCTGTCGACAAGCCCCTAATGGGCTGGAGGTCTATTCTACAAAGTCCCCTGACCTCAAAGGGGCTTAACCAATCAAATACAAAGGGAGTCACTAACTTAAAAGACCACCTTTCTTAACCCAACCCTCCTAATACAAAACGAGAAACCTACAACCTATATACGCCAACTCCAACCCAAGATGATAACCCAAGGGGCTTAACCAATCAAACACAAAGAAGTTTAACCAATACAAAGGGGCTACCTACACGACCTCCCTCTATAATCTACCCCTCCCAATAGAAAAGGATGACCCCCTATGCTACATATTCCAACCCAAAACTCTACCTTCCTAACAGAAAATGAAAGACCCCCAAGAGCTAAATAGACAATTCCCAAACCCTTCCTATCCCCACCCTCCTAATACAAAACAAACACCCTACAACCCAAATACACCAACTCCAACCCTATACTAATAACAAAAGATGATAACCCAAGGGGCTTAACCAATCAAACACAAAGAAGTTTAACCAATACAAAGGGGCTACCTACACGACCTCCCTCTATAACCTACCCTTCCCCACAGAAAAGGATGACCCCCAATGTTACATATCCTAACCCTAAAACTTTACCCTCCTATCAGAAAATCAAGACCCCCAAGAGCTAAATAGACAATTCCCAAACCATTCCTAACTCCACCCTCTTATATAAAATGAGAAACCCTACAACCCAAATACACCAACTCCAACCCCATACTAATAACAAGAGATGACAACCCAAGGGGCTTAACCAATCAAACACAAAGAAGTTTAACCAATACAATGGGGCTACCTACACAACCAACCTCTAGACTCTAGCCCTCCCTTACAGAAAAGGATGCCCCCTATGCTACATATTCCAACCCCAAATCTACACCCTCCTAACAGAAAATTATGACCCCCAAGAGCTAAATAGACAATTCCCAAACCATAATCCCATCTTACTCACATATAAAGACCCTATCAAACTAGCCCACCTTCCAACCCATTCCTCCTTACAGCTAAAGGGAAGAATTTTCAGCAAAGCTTCAACTTTTTAAGCACACACCAACTCAAAGTCAAGCCTTCCCGAAAATTCAGGGCCTAAGTTTAACCATTAAATAACACCCCTCTGTCGACAAGCCCCTAATGGGCTGGAGGTCTATTCTACAAAGTCCCCTGACCTCAAAGGGGCTTAACCAATCAAATACAAAGGGAGTCACTAACTTAAAAGACCACCTTTCTTAACCCAACCCTCCTAATACAAAACGAGAAACCTACAACCTATATACGCCAACTCCAACCCAAGATGATAACCCAAGGGGCTTAACCAATCAAACACAAAGAAGTTTAACCAATACAAAGGGGCTACCTACACGACCTCCCTCTATAATCTACCCCTCCCAATAGAAAAGGATGACCCCCTATGCTACATATTCCAACCCAAAACTCTACCTTCCTAACAGAAAATGAAGACCCCCAAGAGCTAAATAGACAATTCCCAAACCCTTCCTATCCCCACCCTCCTAATACAAAACAAACACCCTACAACCCAAATACACCAACTCCAACCCTATACTAATAACAAAAGATGATAACCCAAGGGGCTTAACCAATCAAACACAAAGAAGTTTAACCAATACAAAGGGGCTACCTACACGACCTCCCTCTATAACCTACCCTTCCCCACAGAAAAGGATGACCCCCAATGTTACATATCCTAACCCTAAAACTTTACCCTCCTATCAGAAAATCAAGACCCCCAAGAGCTAAATAGACAATTCCCAAACCATTCCTAACTCCACCCTCTTATATAAAATGAGAAACCCTACAACCCAAATACACAAACTCCAACCCCATACTAATAACAAGAGATGACAACCCAAGGGGCTTAACCAATCAAACACAAAGAAGTTTAACCAATACAATGGGGCTACCTACACAACCAACCTCTAGACTCTAGCCCTCCCAACAGAAAAGGATGCCCCCTATGCTACATATTCCAACCCCAAATCTACACCCTCCTAACAGAAAATTATGACCCCCAAGAGCTAAATAGACAATTCCCAAACCATAATCCCATCTTACTCACATATAAAGACCCTATCAAACTAGCCCACCTTCCAACCCATTCCTCCTTACAGCTAAAGGGAAGAATTTTCAGCAAAGCTTCAACTTTTTAAGCACACACCAACTCAAAGTCAAGCCTTCCCGAAAATTCAGGGCCTAAGTTTAACCATTAAATAACACCCCTCTGTCGACAAGCCCCTAATGGGCTGGAGGTCTATTCTACAAAGTCCCCTGACCTCAAAGGGGCTTAACCAATCAAATACAAAGGGAGTCACTAACTTAAAAGACCACCTTTCTTAACCCAACCCTCCTAATACAAAACGAGAAACCTACAACCTATATACGCCAACTCCAACCCAAGATGATAACCCAAGGGGCTTAACCAATCAAACACAAAGAAGTTTAACCAATACAAAGGGGCTACCTACACGACCTCCCTCTATAATCTACCCCTCCCAATAGAAAAGGATGACCCCCTATGCTACATATTCCAACCCAAAACTCTACCTTCCTAACAGAAAATGAAGACCCCCAAGAGCTAAATAGACAATTCCCAAACCCTTCCTATCCCCACCCTCCTAATACAAAACAAACACCCTACAACCCAAATACACCAACTCCAACCCTATACTAATAACAAAAGATGATAACCCAAGGGGCTTAACCAATCAAACACAAAGAAGTTTAACCAATACAAAGGGGCTACCTACACGACCTCCCTCTATAACCTACCCCTCCCCACAGAAAAGGATGACCCCCAATGTTACATATCCTAACCCTAAAACTTTACCCTCCTATCAGAAAATGAAGACCCCCAAGAGCTAAATAGACAATTCCCAAACCATTCCTAACTCCACCCTCTTATATAAAATGAGAAACCCTACAACCCAAATACACCAACTCCAACCCCATACTAATAACAAGAGATGACAACCCAAGGGGCTTAACCAATCAAACACAAAGAAGTTTAACCAATACAATGGGGCTACCTACACAACCAACCTCTAGACTCTAGCCCTCCCAACAGAAAAGGATGCCCCCTATGCTACATATTCCAACCCCAAATCTACACCCTCCTAACAGAAAATTATGACCCCCAAGAGCTAAATAGACAATTCCCAAACCATAATCCCATCTTACTCACATATAAAGACCCTATCAAACTAGCCCACCTTCCAACCCATTCCTCCTTACAGCTAAAGGGAAGAATTTTCAGCAAAGCTTCAACTTTTTAAGCACACACCAACTCAAAGTCAAGCCTTCCCGAAAATTCAGGGCCTAAGTTTAACCATTAAATAACACCCCTCTGTCGACAAGCCCCTAATGGGCTGGAGGTCTATTCTACAAAGTCCCCTGACCTCAAAGGGGCTTAACCAATCAAATACAAAGGGAGTCACTAACTTAAAAGACCACCTTTCTTAACCCAACCCTCCTAATACAAAACGAGAAACCTACAACCTATATACGCCAACTCCAACCCAAGATGATAACCCAAGGGGCTTAACCAATCAAACACAAAGAAGTTTAACCAATACAAAGGGGCTACCTACACGACCTCCCTCTATAATCTACCCCTCCCAATAGAAAAGGATGACCCCCTATGCTACATATTCCAACCCAAAACTCTACCTTCCTAACAGAAAATGAAGACCCCCAAGAGCTAAATAGACAATTCCCAAACCCTTCCTATCCCCACCCTCCTAATACAAAACAAACACCCTACAACCCAAATACACCAACTCCAACCCTATACTAATAACAAAAGATGATAACCCAAGGGGCTTAACCAATCAAACACAAAGAAGTTTAACCAATACAAAGGGGCTACCTACACGACCTCCCTCTATAACCTACCCCTCCCCACAGAAAAGGATGACCCCCAATGTTACATATCCTAACCCTAAAACTTTACCCTCCTATCAGAAAATGAAGACCCCCAAGAGCTAAATAGACAATTCCCAAACCATTCCTAACTCCACCCTCTTATATAAAATGAGAAACCCTACAACCCAAATACACCAACTCCAACCCCATACTAATAACAAGAGATGACAACCCAAGGGGCTTAACCAATCAAACACAAAGAAGTTTAACCAATACAATGGGGCTACCTACACAACCAACCTCTAGACTCTAGCCCTCCCAACAGAAAAGGATGCCCCCTATGCTACATATTCCAACCCCAAATCTACACCCTCCTAACAGAAAATTATGACCCCCAAGAGCTAAATAGACAATTCCCAAACCATAATCCCATCTTACTCACATATAAAGACCCTATCAAACTAGCCCACCTTCCAACCCATTCCTCCTTACAGCTAAAGGGAAGAATTTTCAGCAAAGCTTCAACTTTTTAAGCACACACCAACTCAAAGTCAAGCCTTCCCGAAAATTCAGGGCCTAAGTTTAACCATTAAATAACACCCCTCTGTCGACAAGCCCCTAATGGGCTGGAGGTCTATTCTACAAAGTCCCCTGACCTCAAAGGGGCTTAACCAATCAAATACAAAGGGAGTCACTAACTTAAAAGACCACCTTTCTTAACCCAACCCTCCTAATACAAAACGAGAAACCTACAACCTATATACGCCAACTCCAACCCAAGATGATAACCCAAGGGGCTTAACCAATCAAACACAAAGAAGTTTAACCAATACAAAGGGGCTACCTACACGACCTCCCTCTATAATCTACCCCTCCCAATAGAAAAGGATGACCCCCTATGCTACATATTCCAACCCAAAACTCTACCTTCCTAACAGAAAATGAAGACCCCCAAGAGCTAAATAGACAATTCCCAAACCCTTCCTATCCCCACCCTCCTAATACAAAACAAACACCCTACAACCCAAATACACCAACTCCAACCCTATACTAATAACAAAAGATGATAACCCAAGGGGCTTAACCAATCAAACACAAAGAAGTTTAACCAATACAAAGGGGCTACCTACACGACCTCCCTCTATAACCTACCCCTCCCCACAGAAAAGGATGACCCCCAATGTTACATATCCTAACCCTAAAACTTTACCCTCCTATCAGAAAATGAAGACCCCCAAGAGCTAAATAGACAATTCCCAAACCATTCCTAACTCCACCCTCTTATATAAAATGAGAAACCCTACAACCCAAATACACCAACTCCAACCCCATACTAATAACAAGAGATGACAACCCAAGGGGCTTAACCAATCAAACACAAAGAAGTTTAACCAATACAATGGGGCTACCTACACAACCAACCTCTAGACTCTAGCCCTCCCAACAGAAAAGGATGCCCCCTATGCTACATATTCCAACCCCAAATCTACACCCTCCTAACAGAAAATTATGACCCCCAAGAGCTAAATAGACAATTCCCAAACCATAATCCCATCTTACTCACATATAAAGACCCTATCAAACTAGCCCACCTTCCAACCCATTCCTCCTTACAGCTAAAGGGAAGAATTTTCAGCAAAGCTTCAACTTTTTAAGCACACACCAACTCAAAGTCAAGCCTTCCCGAAAATTCAGGGCCTAAGTTTAACCATTAAATAACACCCCTCTGTCGACAAGCCCCTAATGGGCTGGAGGTCTATTCTACAAAGTCCCCTGACCTCAAAGGGGCTTAACCAATCAAATACAAAGGGAGTCACTAACTTAAAAGACCACCTTTCTTAACCCAACCCTCCTAATACAAAACGAGAAACCTACAACCTATATACGCCAACTCCAACACAAGATGACAACCCAAGGGGCTTAACCAATCAAACACAAAGAAGTTTAACCAATACAAAGGGGCTACCTACACGACCTCCCTCTATAATCTACCCCTCCCAATAGAAAAGGATGACCCCCTATGCTACATATTCCAACCCAAAACTCTACCATCCTAACAGAAAATGATGACCCCTAAGAGCTTAATGGAGAAGTCCTAAACCATACCTAACATCTGCACCCTATAGGCATGAGGCCAGAAACAGATACCCTTACCTTAATCAAAGCAGGCCGTCTGACTTCTTTCAGGTCTATTGTTATCTTTCCGTGTGGATGATTTCAAGAATCTGTACTCTTCTCAAATCCTTTAATGGTCACCTGAGTATAAAACAATCCTCTGTTACCTTTGTTATGTTTAGCAGACAGGTGAGAAAAAAAACAAGATAATTATTGAAAATAATTTTATGAAAGGTAAATAATGCAAAATACAGTGAAACCTGCTGAACGTAACAAAGATTACAGTGGTGATTGGTAGAAATACAGCGTCAAGACTCTCTGTTGATGACCAGGCAGCATCCCACAATGTTTATACACCATGGAAGTTCTTTAACAGGGGAGACTACTCCTAAAATCAGAGGAAATGTTGTCAAAATAAAAATTACCCATGATTCTTACAACTAGGTTCCAAACAAGAAAATATTTTCTTTACAGTATTATACGGCTAAAGCAAACACTCAAAATGAATTGACATTTACAGCATCAATGCAAACACATGCATGTATATGTTACATCTATTTTATTGCAGACTTAATCATGTTAATTTGTACTCAGTACAGGCTACTTTTACTTGTATAGGAACATTTCAGATGGATAGTAAGATTCACATTAGTTAGTTAATTAGTTAAACAAAATAATGTTTGATCAAGACACATAAATCAATTGGTGAAAAATGGAACTTTCAGTTCAATAGAATTTTTGCAAAGTTTTTTAATTATATAAAGTTTTCTGGGAAACATCATTTTGTAAAATTCATTTTCTGCCGCTAAACAGCCATTTTGGGGATGTTTGATCATTCATAAGCAAAAAAAAAAAAATTCCGACCTTCTTCCGACCCTTGATTTTTTTGGAATGTTACAGGAAACAAACTTTTTTTTAAGCTTAATATAGAATTTTTATGTACAACTCATCTTAAATGGACTGCGATTGTTTATAATCATTCAGACCCTTAAAGTAATGGCAAAGAACAGCAGGGTTTATAGTGTCAGTATAATGTATGAAATGTAAGATACATATGAATCAGTAAAACATAGTTTTGTAAATACAAGTACTAGTAGTTCTACAACAAGCTTCCCTGATTCCACAAAAGGAAATTTGTTTCAAACAGATGCAACTATTGCAGATGTACAGCAATACAGAAATCATCATCATGTCAAGTTATTCAATGAAATATAAAGAGATAACAAACAAAAGTCCATAAAACAATACAAAATAGGAGCAGAGCAAACACAGACCTCCGAAACATCAGAGGTGGGATCAGGTGTCATGGAGGAATGAGCATCCCCTGCTGACCCGTCAAAGCCGCCGTGTGCTCATTGTCTTGATCAGGAAATAACAGAAAAATCTGTCATCAATTCAGTGTGTGAATAATGGACTAATAATTGGTATAAAAAACATCAGACATCATTTTTACTCAATGATAAATTGTATTTGCTGACAAAGTCATTTTATTGACCATAGAACTTAGAAAATGATGACTTTAAACAAAACTGCTGTATTCTTGTTTTGAAATTTTCAATAATTTACCTAGTTTTAGAAATTGCACATACATAGAGCACGTTATTGCACATCAATTCAACCCAAAGATATGACCATTAGCAGGTGATGAAAGTTTATTGCTTCATAATTAAGGGAAGTTGACAATTGAAAAGTTTAAATCATCTTATTTATCATAGAGCTTGGTTAGTAATCTATTTCTGGACATGCTTAAAAGCCTACTCTGAAAACATTAACCTGGTCATTCTTTAGCTGAAATTGCAGCATCTTAAAACTTAACTGGTACAAAGAAACTTACTAGAAATATTTTTTTTTTAAATGCTCCCTAAACCTTATCCTAGGACACCTACACTGAAAGTTTACCAAAAGCTCTCCTTAACTTTTTTGACGTGAACTAAACATATAGGTAACAAATATTACGAAGCTCATCTCGACAAATGTTATCAGTTTAAGTAATGCAAATGTACATCATATTTTCTCAATAGTAGGTATTTATCCTGAGAAATAGTTTAAATAAGTCTTATAGTTCCTTGGGGATTGACCTGTTCCAAAAACTTAAACCTAGTCACTTGTTTGAAAAATTCAGGTCAGATCCAGCATCCAAAGCAAGTCTTGATTGTCCCCGTCTATGCGAAAGTCACCGGACCGTCGGTTTTTACCGGTAAAATTTAGGTCGGGTCGGTAAAAAATTTCAGTATACAGGACCAAATGTCCGGTAAAAAATAAAGCCAAATAAATCAAAATTAAGAGGTACACATGGTCTAATTCCCCACAAATATCCTTTATTTGACCAATTCAGCAGTAATACCTGATTAATTTTTATGTATTACAACCCTGTCATGATCGTTTTTATTCTAATTCGAATTTTCTCTGTCAAGGGTTAGAGATCTTTAGACATGTTAGATAGCTCATACGTAGAATTGGTTGGGAAAATATTTAGATAGCTCATTCGTAGATTCGGTTGGAAACTTTTTTCATTGAACTTGAGTAACCATAATGAGTTGTTTTAAGAAAAATAAATATGCATTGAAAGTGCATATTAAATCTAGAAAATATTTGATACAATGTATGTTGTATAAGTCAAATATGAAGGAAAAAAATGCATGCAATTGTATAAATAGATACCTTTTACAAATGAAAATTATAAATAGTTAACTTGTCCATTTCACTTTGAATTTATTTATAAGGTTAAATTGAGAATTAACCCCATCCCACCCACCCTCTCAATTTCAGTATCATAATGATGTATAGATTTAAAGGAAAAAAGTCGGTCTGGTAAAAAATTGCTTGGTCTGGTAAAAATTTTATTTTTACCAGACATTTTGTCCTGTAAAAATTTTCAACTTTCGCGTAGACTGTTGTCCATCCTTAGATGTATTATCCATGCAAGTTTGGTCCAGGTAGGGCTTATAGTTTCTTGGAAATAACCTGGTCACTCATCTGGAAAATGTAGGACAGATCCAGCATCCGAAGCAAGTATAGTAGTGTCATCATCCATGCAAGTTTGGTTCAGGTAAGGCATTAATTTCGTTGTTTTGAAAGTAACCCTATTCAATATATAGTCATGTAAAATTTTGTGTGGGATTTAATATTGTTCATAATTGTTTTCAATGAAATAATTGAAATTTAATCCCCCAGGAATATTTGTGCTTTTACAGTAGTTACATGGGAATGGACTTGCTTCTAGACCTTTAACCTGGTACACTGATGCTTATGTTGACACCAATGCTGGGGGTATAGCATAAGCTCATCTGGACTTCCTCCAGGTGAGCTAAGAAGGAAACATTCCTCACAAGGGGCAGAAGAGTACAAAGATGATCAGCCCTGTGAATCCATGCAGAAAACTGAAGCTTCAGTTCAGGACAACACATAAGAATTGCTACACGTACCATTCTGAAGACTTACCTTTGATGAAGGTGGCTATGTCTACTGCGGACTGTTCCATTCTTAACCGATACCTGGAACAGTGTGGAAAGTCCTGTCAACTTGACAGCTTTTCCTGGGCTGAAAAGAGGTAGAAAACATCAGTGGTGCTTACTGACTTTGATTCAAACGTAATAACATGGATGAGGAACACTTATGTTTGTTAAGAGATTGTAAAAAAAAAATTTCTTTTGGACCAAAAAATCTTGATAGAATTGAAATATCATAATCTAAAATTGTAAAATGGACCATATTTTAAAAATCAACATCCAAATGTATTTTAAGTATTTACTAGAATTTTTTTGAAAGTAGAATACATAAAAACTGTACTCATTGATTAAGGCTTATGGATACTCAACATTGGAACTTTGGGAATCTGTATGGACACCTGTTTTCAAAGGAAGTAGAGTGGTTCATCATCTAAATCAACAACAAAGTGGAAAAAATTACTTCAAAAGCAAACAAGAGGCCACATACTCATATGAGATCTTTTGCTAGGGAAAAAGCAGATATCAGTTCAGTATTGAAAAGTTTATTTATAGAAGTGGTCTCAGGGGGGAGGGGGTTATGATTTGAACAGACTTTATTTAAATTTACACTCCCTGTGGATACTACCAAATTCCTTTGGTCGCCCGCGTGGCACAGTGGTTAGAGCGTCTGCTCTAGAGTCGCAAAGTAAGAAGTTGATCCTTAGGTCTCGGGTTCAAATCCCGTTGAGTGCCGAGCAAAGGAAAAAATTGGTAGTTCTCTACCGGCAAATGGTGGCTTCTCCATATGAGTGAAAAATTCTAGAGACGGATGTTAAACAACACGCAATCAATCAATCAGGTGAGCCCAAATTTTCTAATAAAAATTTCTTTGAAAAACTTTAGACTTTAAAGATATTCACTCAAGAAAAATTAAGCATCACTATAAATCACTCGCAAATCCAAATTAAGATGAAATTCATATTTATTTCACGTTCTGTAAATTGTATACAGGGCTCTCACACCACTTTTTGGGACTGGGGCCGGGGTGTTCAAATTGGGAAAATTACCATCATTTTGGGAAAAGTTGGATAACCAAAATTCATTTTAAAAAATCCTCAAATTTTGCTTTTCTAGCATTTTGTCATCTATTTAACTCTGGTTTTGAATACAGATCAAACATGGGTACGTAGGCTATTTATGAAAGTACATTAGCTTTGTCATTACTATCTTTGAGTGTTGATATTGCGGTTATCTGTCTTTCTGAGTGACAGTCGCTAGTCACATTGTCCCAAATTTCTTCGATCACATGGACAAAGTTGCTTACCAATATAGCACGAGATTGATCATGCCGAAGCGTGCATGGGTACGTTTCTACGTGCAGCTTACTAATATTTAAGTGAAATGTCTTTTTTGAAACCAAAATGATGTTTTTTTGTCGAAACTTTAATACATGACAAGATACTCTGAACTCATAGTACACATTTCGGTAAAAACAATAACCTGGTTCCCCGAACCAGTTTACGAATGCATTTGGCGCGAACTAATAAAATAGTGGTACAGTTTCACTTTCATTTTCAAGTGTGTTTTGTTTGTTTGTTTTTTTTTTGCGATTAAGTTTCATGGACTTTTATTTTTTAATTAATATTCTGCTATGAAAATTGGGAAATTTACACCTTTCTTTTGGGAAAAAAGGTACCTTTTTTGCATTGGGAACGGGGCCGTTGAACTGCCCCAATTTTAGAGAATCGAGAGCCCTGGTATATCATGCAACATGCGCAATAATTGTTTTATTATGTTATGATTCTCTTCATTTCAAAGTCAATTCAGATATGTAAATGTTCTATAATCATCATGATCATGTATAAAATGTGACATTTAGCAGGGGAGTCTGTACAATTTTAGGTTCTAGCTATTTTGTATTCTTAACCTTTAATAAAATTATTTTCAATAATTATCTTGTTTTTACTTACCTGTCTGTAACAAAGTTTACAGTGGTGATTGGTAGAAATACAGCGTCAAGACTTTCTGTTGATGACCAGACAGCATCCTGCAATGTATGTACACCATGGATGATCTTTAACAGGGGAGACTACTCCTGAAATCAGAGAAAATGTTGTCAAAATAAAAATTACCCATGATTCTTACAACTACGTTTTTCTACAGTATAAAATGGCAATAGCAAACACTCAAAATGAATCGACATGTACAGAAAAGTCATGGTTCTTATTCCCCATGGCTTTAAAATATATTGTAAACTTAACAGATACATCTATATAGACAATAGTGAAGTAAAATCATCTGTCCCTGGCACTGTCTATAAATCTGTTTCACTGTATAAATGTAAATGTATACCTTTAATAATCAAGTCTAAATTAAAAACAAGTATTTCATCAGATAATAGTGTAAATGAAAATTAAAAAAAAATTATCAAAAACTAGAGGCCCATGGGCCACATTGCTCACCTGATACCAGTTCAGTATCAATGAGTTTCAATATAAATCACAGATGTTCATCTGACATTTGATATTTTATTGAGGCTTTGCCCTAGCTCCAAGGGCATCAAAACATAATTGATCAAACCTAATTTACATTACCTGAGGATGCTTCAATATAAATTTGATGAAACATTATGGCACAATTAAAGCTTTGCTGTCTTTTTAAAGAAGATTTTTAAAGATTTTTTCTTAAATATTTCTGTGTCAAACTTTAATCCCCCATTGAACAGTGCTCCAAGTTGCGACTAAAATGATCGCATTTGTGACCAAAAAATTGATTTTGCGACTAAAAATGAAAATACACTCGCATTTTCGCGACTGAGAAAATTTGGGCTTGAAATGTCAATTTTTAAGACCGGGATCGAAAGATTCTCTATCAAGAAAATGTTTGAAGACATATACAGTACTTAAATACACTTTACAAAGCGTCACATGGACTTAGATCACGTGATGTTATGGCAGCATGCTGTACAAAGTTTGATAGAACCAGAGACGTGTATAAATAATGTTTCTGATAGAATGGCATCCAAACTTCGTAAACTTTCTAAGATCCGACCTTGTTATTGAAGCATTTGATCAATTGCTTGCATATCATAATGAATCATGCTAATAAAGAGTGTTTTGGCAGCATTTATAATGACTGGGTAATGGGTTAGGTACGTAGTAGGAAGTAAACATGACAAACGGCAGGCAAAGTCCTGTCTCAACAGCTGTCAAGCTTGTATTTTCATTTGATAAAATTTTATTTCTGTAATCAGATTTACTTGTGTTCTTCTGTACAACCATAAGGGTACATGTATTCAATAAAAATATTTCATTCAACCTAGCAAATTTTTATAGTCACAGTAATAAGTAATCTTTGATATAATAAAGACATAATACATATCCTTATTTAATTTATCAAGTTTTATTCACAAAATATATTTTTTTATGGCAAGTGAAATTTTTTATTATGGCGACCAGATATTCTGAAATGGCGACCAAAAAAAATTTTAGGTCGCCTTTTTGCGACCTAAGAGCAAGTGTGACTTGGAGCACTGTTGAAGCCCCACTTTACCCAGGGAGTCATGATTTGAATGAACATATATTTGAATCTACAATATTTTGAGAAGGTTCAACATGTTTAAACTTTTTTGACCTAAGTGGTTCTTGAGAAGAAATGTAAAAAGATACCATCAATTTTTTTATTCCAGGAAGATGGAGTTAACCTTTGTTTGAACAAATGTGAATTGCCTTCATCCCCATCCCCATCCATGGATACTTTTTGTAAGTTTGGTTAAAATTGACTCAGAGGGTCTTGAGAAGAAGTTGAGAATATGAACACCACAGACAACGGCCAAATTTCAATCAGAAAAGCTCACTCCAGGTGAGCTAAAAAAATATGTTATAGACATACCTATCCTAAAATTCACATGGGTTTCACATGTTGACAGGAAGACAGGAAGATACATCTGACATGCTCAACTGAAAAAAATGTCCTTTCATTCAGCATGTTCAGTAGATTTTAATCAAACATTTTTTTTCCTTAACATCAAAGAACGAGTAAAATAAATCATAAAATAATATATGTAAGTTAGACACCCATATAGCGCATGCAGGGCTTACTGCTGGAAAAAATTCGTCAGAAACAGATCTATGTGGAATTAGTATGAAGTTTGAAAAGTCAATGACCACCCACCCCCCTCCCACCAAAAGAGGGTTTGAGTAAAAGTTTGTTGTTTTTTTGCTTGTCACCTTGACTGGGTTGGGACCCCCCCCTTTGGGAAAAAAATAGATCCGCACCTTAGGTGCATGGTTATTTCAACATTGGATATACTGAGACTCGAATATTTCATTGAAATCAAATGCTTAAAAAACTGACCTTTTATAAAAGTGAAAAATGAGGGTGAACAGCTATATATTTTTCTTATTCAGTTTTGAACTCTTCAACTATGTTTAATGAAGAAAAAATGAAATTTGTCCCTAAAAATAATGTATTTTATAGGCAAATATATGAACAGACCCTCCAAAAGACGTTGGACACATTAAAAATTTGAAAACTGTGAGGATAAAAAAAGCATTTTGTAAAATTGTTAACAGACAGACAAAGACCTTGTAAACGTCACACTATCAAACAAGGCGATAAGCGCTTCTGTTCTCGGACCAGTAGAGATAAAAATTCATTTTGCTTGAGCTTTTAAAAATAAAAACAGATATACCTATAATCAGTATCATGTGGCTCATTAAACATCGTCTCACTGGCCCTCTGATCATCCTCTCCTTTCCCGCCACGGACATGTCACACAAATGGCGTTCCAGTATTACGATCCCGATGTTATTTCACGCAGTACATTGGCCCCACGAACAATCTGTATACAGAGTAAACAAAAAAAAAGCATTCCCTCATGCCAGTCCTTCTTTAAATTATCTTTGCCAAGTCATGTTTTGCATATTTTTTCTCCACATTGGTATTTTTTTTTGTTAATCCAAAACTTTTCCTTCATTGATCTGTTTAACATATTGTTACTCAAAATGTTAGCATACATTTTTCAAAGGTGTCACCGACCCCTTTAGATCTCACGGTAGATCTAGAAGGGTGACGGTCGGTCCACATGGGCGTCGGAACCGGGGGGGGGGGTACTATGGGGGTTTAGCCCCCCACCACCACTTTTTTTTCCAAACATGGACTTAGTATTAGCTAGGCTTTAAACATTGCGGTGTAGGTTTGGCCCCTCACTTTCCACAGACACGTCGCAGTATTGGTAATTAAAAAAAAATAGGGAAAGTGGTGGTGTTCGGAACAAAAAATATAAAAATTGATACTGAAAGAAGTTCGAGCCCCCACCCCACCCCAACGAAATTGGATTTTCGTTGTTTTGTTTTTTGTTGTTGTTTTTTTTTTTGTGTTTATTTTTTTTGTTTGTTTTTTTTTTGCTTGTTAGACTTGTAATTTTGAAGGGTCTAAAAAAAATCATTACACTTAACCCCCCCCCCCTTCTATTTGCTTCCGACGCCAATGGTCCACATACACTAACTAAACAAATTTATTAGGAATAGGAATTTATTGAATTTACCGAAAAGAGAAAAAAACTTAAAACAAATTATAAAAAACTTATAAACAAACATGCAATAAAATCGGGTATGCGTTTTACTGAAGAGACTAGGGTCAAAGCGATATAATTAGAATTAGATGTTAGATCCGCTCGCATACTCGCTACACTAACGTTTTCCTGAGGAGACTAGGGTCAAAGCGATCTAATTAGAATTAGATGTTAGATCCGCTCACATATACTCGCTACACTAACGTTTTCCTGAGGAGACTAGGGTCAAAGCGATCTAATTAGAATTAGACGTTAGATCTGCTTACATACTCACTACACTAACGTTTTCCTGAGGAGACTAGGGTCAATGATATTTTTTTTCGTTAGGCCATTCCAAGTTTTTTTTTCCTGAGATAGCAATACTCGCCTGTCTACCTAAATTTCTACCGGTGGAGGAACTTCTACTAACAATTCCTAGTATAGACATAAAAAAAAACGACTCAAAGCTCTCCAGCATTCTGAATCGAACATTCCGTGTACCCTGTATTTGAAGCTATTTTTAAAGGACTGTACGTATATATATATTGTACAATACTCACTTGTCTCTACCTGAATTTCTGTTGACCGGTGAACGAGCGGCTCCTTACATGTACATCTTCACGTGGACATAACAAATCCAAGAGACTCAATCCCAGAGTATTGAATCGAACATTCCCCGTACCCTGTTGTTGAAGTTATTTTTTACAGGACTGTGTGCAAAAGCGCTCGTGCATGAAAAACATGAAGTGTGGCCAGTAGACTCGGAAGTCGGAAATTCACGAAAACTACCGAACCTGAAAAATGTCAAGAAATCTGTATCATATTTTTTGTCTTCGAAAGAAGACTTAGACATGTAGATAATTTCTAAAATGAAATCGAATTATATAAATTTACAATTCTTTATGGCCGGGACAGCTAGAGACTGTTATTTATTCCATGGGATGTAGGTCAATGTAGGACTGGGGTCCAGGTGGGTACAGCCTTACAGAAAATCTAAACAAGAAAAACAATAATCAGAGATTTTTCTGGAGACTAGTGATACACCGTATATTAGCTTAGTTTTCAATGTAATGTGTGCAAAAATAATTTTTTTAAAAGTTGCAAAATTATGAAAGAGTGCCGGTAGGTCTACGGTTTTTGGTTCCACGGGGGCTGGCTAAATCATTGTGCCCTCTCCCTTTTGCATGGAATTTCCAGATTTACAATTGTATATACAGTATTTCTAAGAAGAAGATACAAATAAATAGCATTGGATCCTATAGAAAACATACTGACAAACGCCTATTCATCGTCGCAAACCACGATCAAAATGTACGATCCTCACATGTAAGAGAGAGCTATATGCTCACTCCGGACCGTGGCTGGAGACGATGATTCCACTTAGAATGGGGAAGAAATTATATTAAAGTCTTGTTTTGAACAAACTGACTTAAAAAGACTCCAAAAATCAACGAAATGGGTTTTCCTAGGTTTCGTAAAGTTGTTTTATGATATCATAATCATATGATAATGGGTCATTATTTTTTTTTTATCCCCCGCTTTCACTGAAAGTGGGCGATATTAATTTCGGTCTTTCTGATTGTTCGTCCGTCTGCCTTATAACTTTTGCCTATAACACTTTCGTTTTCGTGCGATGTCTCCAAGCCTTTTCCATTGAAACTTTACATAACAAATACATCTACCTATGTCCTATGAAAGACCCTACTGGTTTTGAGTTCAAAAGGTCAAAGTTCGAGGTAGTACATGTACATTCATTCATTCTGTTTGACTGTAAAACTTTCCGAGCAATACTGTATCTCTAGAAGCTTTAATTTTTAGCTTTTTCAGTGAAATGTTATGCGAAAATTCCCTATGGCCCCACCACTGCAAAAGTATCCCATCCCCACCCACCCCCACTAGATCCGTGCATGATCTACTTCAATCGTTAAGCGGGGGGAGGGGGGAGGGGGGGGGAGGAGGCACAGAGTCTCTATATTACCTTGTTATATAAGGCATGTGGTGGCTAGACAGCTCTGAAGAAGAAATTTCATTAAGGACGGGGCGGGGATTGCACCACATGTACAAAGTAGCTACAGGTAGGTTTTCTATAATTCTTTACATGCACAGTTGCATTTTATGATGTTTCTTTTTTCCGGATAAACCACAACATTTAACAAAAAAAAAGTTTTTTTTCTTTCTCAAACTCCTCTTACAATGTACACAGTAGCCGTTTGATTTTTATGACGGTGATTGCTTGTGTCCTGTAGAGGTAAATTAAGGTTTCTGAATTTTCTTTTTTAACCCTATAGATTTGGGTCAATTAAATAAAAGTTGAGAAAACTTAAGGCCATAATGTACATTTGTTCATACAGTTCCAGGTCAAATTGTGTTCATATATTTCAATATTATTAGTTATATTGTGATCAAACATTTCAAGGTCACCGGTACCATTATTACCAATTAAGTTCAAATTAAGGATTAGAATGTCCTCCAGGAGATCATGCCATTAAAAATATTTCATGCTTAATGACGGACTGAAAAATCAACCATTTTCGAGATTTCTTTCTTGATAGTCAATTTTACCTCTTTTTATCTCTCGGAATATTTTTGTGTCTACCATTTTTTAATTTTTTAAGAATGGTCACTTTTTTTTAATGTGATTTAATATTTCAAGAAAAACTGACTGACGTTCTATGAGTTTTACTGCATATGTTTAGCTGTCTCTATTTAAAAATAATGTCATTCGGATATTCGAACACCATGATGATGATCGACGTTGAAGATGAATGTCCAAAATAATCATTATTTGTCCAGGTTGTATGATAATATGCGACGACTCTCCATTCTTCTAATCATGATTTTACTTTAAACAGTCTAAAATCTTATATTTGTCTTAAACTTGTTAGCTCATCTGGGCTCAAATGGGCTTTTCTGATCAAAATTTGACATCTGTCTTTCATCGTCGTTGTCGTCCTCGTCGTTGTAAACCTCATTACAATTTCAATTTCTTTTGCAGAACCACTGGTTCAATTTCAGTTAAATTTAACACAGAGAATATCCTTGGGTAAAGGCAACTCAAGTGGGTTTTTCTTTCAAATAAAGGTTAAACCACCATCCCCTCTTCCAAGGTAAGATAATGAAGAAAAACAATTTGACTGGGATCATTAAAAAATTTCATCTAAAGAATCGTACACTCAGAAAAGATGACAGGCGTGTGTAAGAGATTCTGACACAGTGTTGACTCGACGTTGTTTAGTCACTGTAGCTCTCCGGTCTGTCAATACGTATTTTTTCGGAGAGCTACAGTTCTGCAGAGCTCTATTTTCAACTTTAACCTTCGCCAGGACTTTTGAACCGTGAGAGCTAGATCTTTCATATTTGGTATCCATACTACTTCTCAAGGGATTAAATTTATTATTTTGATTTTTGAAACGATTTGAACGCACCCGTTTGATTAACTGCAGATCTGTAGCTCTCCCCAAAAATATATGGATAGACCGGAGAGTCTGTCAATATATTTTTTGGGAGAGCTGCAGATCTGCAGCTACCGTTTGATTCACGTAACATGGACAGACATTCGATTTGTCCGTCACCGTTACGATATAATATTCGGGCAATGTCTGTCAACCAGTAAGTTATGTAAGAAATTTCAAATTTCAAGTGTTTATGTAATGATGAAGAGCGTGCAGGTTCATGATTTAAACAAAACATTCGGACCATTGAATGTGTATATTGTACATTTAAAGAATTACAGAGTTGGAATTTTTAACCCGTTGGCTTTCCATAAATGAAAAGCTCTTTTATTTGTTATCTAACAAAATCTGAAGACAGTTTTTTTTTCAAATAAAAAAAATGTCTACCTAACTACCAAGTCTTAAAGTGCAACTGCATACAAAGAATTTTAAAGCTTGGCTTAAAGGCTTGATTTCTATATAATAAAATCAGTTGCTCTGGACGCATGATAGTCTTCTCCAAAATTCATAACGAAAATATCTGATAATTTAATCAATATATATATAATATAAATTTTCACAAATTTCCGGACAAAGAGAACGGCATATACAGATCTTAAGGATTTGAAAAGAGCATATCTTTAGGAATTTATTTCTTATACTATTTACAAAAGCTTATTATCATATCTGAACACCTACAATTGAATTGTAAGATATACAATGTACTTGGTTCCATTATTCTACCATTTGTTATATAAGAAAGATAACTCTTCACGATTGTGAAAAGTATTTCAACTGATTGAGTTTATAAGAGTTATTTCCCTTTTCACTTGAAAAACATTTAGTAAATTTCATACAGTGCTATTTCAATGATTCTCATTAAGCTGATACAAATAGGTCAGTAGGTCACAGGTGACTCAGGTGACCTTAAAAGAAACCTACCGACCTATTTGTATCATAGTTAAGTGAGACCAAGGTGTATGTTAAGGAGGAATGCCACACCAAATTTTTATTTTATAGATCTCTGAGTCAACCTTTTTAAACAATGGTTTCAGCATTGAAAGGCCGACATTAGCTCTCAATTATTTTATATGAATTTTTTTGTCTTTTTTCAAACAAAATGAAAAAAAATATTTCCATCAAAATAAGACGCTTTCTTCTAAAATTTTCGCTGTAAATTAATGCATTACATTAATATCTAATAAAATATGTGTAGAAAAGCCGTATAGATATCTAATTTTTTAAAATAAAAAAAATATTTATGAAAATAAAACACATAATTTGTTAATGTCTTTTTTAATGTGTGGTTAAAATTTTCTTAAAATCAGTCACAACTGGGGAGAACATGTTCGTTAATCATATTTATAAAAGAAATTGAAACGAAATGGCCAAATTTTAGATAAATTATTTTTTTTTAATTTTGGGCGATCCCGATCAAAATTAAACCGATCCCAACAATAATTGTACATTTATTGGAAATAAATACATTTCCCCAAAGAACACTAGTCTGATTAAGTGTGATAAGGATTAAAACATTAATGAACCTGACAATAAAATAGATTTCTTCATTGTAGATACAGTAAATTAGCATTTTATTAATTTTGTATTAATTTTGATCGGGATCAGTTTAATTTTGATCGGGTTGGGTCCAAATATTAAAAAAATTAATATCTATAAAATTTCTCAATTTCGTTTCAATTTCTTTTTAAAATATGATTGACAAACATGTTGTCCTCAGTTGTGACTAGTTTTATAATGATTTTAACCATAGGTTTAAAAAATATTCACAAATAATTATGTGTTTTATTTTCATAAATATTTTTTCATAACAAAAATTAAAAAGTCTAACAATCCTTTCTTTGCATATTTTAATAGATATTAATATGATACATTCATTTACAGCAAACTTTTAACTCGAAAACATCTTAGTTGAATTTAATTGATTTTTTTCATTTTCTTTGAAAAAATACAAAAAAAATCATATAAAATAATTAAGAGCTAATATCGACCTTTCAATGCTAAAACCATTGTTTTAAAAGGATGACTCAAAGATCTATAAAATAAAAAGTTGGTGTGGCATTCCACCTTAATTCTCTGTACTTCAATTACATAACAAGTACATGTAGAATACACTTTGTACATGTATATCAAACCTCATTACTTTGATCTCACTGTGATAATTAGAAAGAACATTGAAATCAAAGGTTTAAGAAATCATTTAAGGGTAAAATACTTAAGTGTTGCAGATAGACTTCTACATCACTTCAACATTTTCATGGTATTCAAGATATCATTTTGTTCCATATAACAAAGTTCTGGTTTGCATGTATATTTAACTCCCCTTTCAAGATAAAGACCCCAGCACTGCTGGAGGTGGTCTGCACAATTTAGATCATGACAAGGAGCACAAAGCGGGTGTGACCTGTCAGCAGGGTATGTTCACTCCTCCATGGCACCTGATCCCACCTCCAATGTTCCGGAGGTCCATGTTTCCTCTGCTCCTATTTTGTATTGTTTAATGGACTCTGAGATTGATAACTGTTCGTTATCTCTATATCCTTCATCTATACATCTTGGCACCCGGGGGCCATTAAGCAGTGAGGGAACTTTTTCTCTCCAACACAAACTGCAACACAGAACCTGGTTTATACTGGTATGGTCTCATCCCAAGAACGGCTCTCCATATCCCGCTGTGGGATTTGAACCTTTGATGTGAGGGTCAACACTCTAACCAAGTGCAGGCAGCTTATTTACAGACTACATGTACATTTACCTAAATGGATGCATTCAGAAAAGGACACAACTACCAAAAATATAAATACACATTTATTTACAATAAAAATAAAATAAATACATAACATGTAGCATATAAGTATACTAAGCTAACAAATGCATGAAAGCTGAAAACAAATCTTAAGGTGAATGTACACCAGAAAACAAATCTTAAGGTGAATGCATGTACACCGGAAAACAAATCTTAAGGTGAATGTACACCAGAAAACAAATCTTAAGGTGAATGCATGTACACCGGAAAACAAATCTTAAGGTGGATGAACCCCAAAAGCTAAACTGGTTCTCATTTACTTGCCAAAAAACCATTAATTATGAAATAGTGTAGATTGCATCATATAATATACTAGGTCAGATGCAGCAAACAATCGCCCTGCTTTAAGGCAAAGCATTCATCTGTGTAGGCACTCAATATGTGCAAGTATGGGTTCAATAGTACACAGCTTAAAGAACGCCATAGAAATAAAGCTGTATCACACAGAACACATGTATATTAAGCACATGTATCCAAGCATCCGTATATTAATTTACAGAAGGATAGTTTGGATCATTCTGGAGAGACATTATCGTTTACCAAGCTTAATGAACAATTTAGAACCCATACTGATTGAGCATACTTTGAATCTCTGCAAACTTGACTTACAAACCAGTTCTAATCTCTGAACAAGACTTAATTCTCTTCAATGATGCACACCTAAAACATGTTGGTTAATCACGATTACTTTTACCGAACAAAGTGTTCACTAGAAAAGATCAAACATTGATCATTATGTATGACTTAAAAATTCATTAATGTGTAAATGCATTTAAATGTAAATTAATCACATGGAAACAAAGCGATATTTTTAAACACAATAGAAAACAATTATATACAATGTTAAACAAAATCCATAACATTATTTTTCTATTTCTATGCTCCCCTTGCCCCCCCCCCCCCCCCCCCCCCACACACACACACAAATTAGACAAATTACAAAATTGAATTGTAAATGGTATAAATCCCATAACCATTAATTTTTTGTAGTATTGCATGTCATATTGTCTATGAATGTGTTTAACCACATAATTGAAATGCCATGTATTTGCATGATGTATTAGATGCTATACAGCCAAAATCCCATACTTTAATGTGATATGTACAGCTAGAGCTTAACAGTAAATTCCAATAATCCTCCCCAGATTAGCCCTATACATGTAATGTGTATCATTTAACAATACCACTAAATCCCAAAATTTTAGATGATTAAAATAAATTAATGACATAGTACTACATGTAATAATTATACATATTTACTCCAATAATGTCAAATGATCTGAAAAGAAATCATACATTTTTAAAAAAAAAAACATACCGGTAATTCATTAAAAAAAAAAAGACATTATACGATACTCTATCATTCTGAAACTATAAAATATACAATACTGCATGAAAACCCACGCAAATCTCTATGATCCAAGACAAAGTTCATAAATAAAGTACACAATTACACTATATGTCTTGAAATTCCCTAATGCCAACCCCAAATAAATCACAGAACCTAAAAATGAAATTTCCTAACCCCATTCACCCTTCCCCCTAAAAAAAATCATAGAAATTATAAGGAATACAAAAGTACATGAAATTCTAAATACATCCAATAATCCCAGATCTACGATAAAAACTAACAAGTTTACCATAATTAACTCTTTACAACTTACTAAACTGTTATGAAACATATACACTTAACGTTCACGTCATAGAAATATGACCTTACCATTTCCCTGCAAGCACTTTATAGCATAGTAAATGTTTCTCTAAAATTTAGCATAAATAATATTAGGACGTAATATTTTAATAGGAAAATAACTTTTTTTTTATTTAATTAGATTTAAGTAAGTATAAAATAAAAGGCATTTAATTGAAGATTCAATGAACTTTTTAAAGTGCGTGAAAATGCGTGATTGCGGGGAAACAGTATATGCATGATTTTGCATTAGAAATAGGAAATAGCATATGCGTTAAAATGCGTGACTGCGGGGAAGGGGGTTAATGAAACCCCCTAACCCAATTAACAAAAGCTATTAAGTTAATACCTTATACTTATCATATTATATATGGTAATTCCCATATCCTCAATTCCCCCCACCCCAACCCATCCCCTAAATACCATAGAAACAATAGAGTAAACATTACTACACAGAGTTTCTATAACCAAATGCATCAAAGAAACGATAAAATTTACAATTTTCTATGCATAAATTCCCTTAATCCCTTGATAACCCCAATGGCCATATGTGTATTATAGTAACACAAAATTGCAATTTACACAAACAACCCAAGACCAGATAATTAAATATATATATATATATATATATCATATAAACTATTAAGTATACAATAGTATAATATTCCCAATGCCCCAATAATCCCAGATAGTTAAAAATACGGTAAAGTATACAATACTATGATGTTGCCATCCCCCTAATAACCCAGATATATAATAGAAACTGTAAAGTATACAATACTAGGATATTGCCATAGCCCATATAACCCAGATATATAATAGAAACTGTAAAGTATACAATACTAGGATATTGCCATAGCCCTTATAACCCAATTTAGTTATATAATAGAAACTGTAAAGTATACAATATTGAAAAAGTTCTGAAAACCAATATCTGCAATATTCAAGTCTAAGGTTTCTTCAAAGAGTATTCTGGTGGTTAAAATGCTCTGCTCTAGGCTAAATGGTAATCCTTGGAAGAACACGGAAAGTTAAAATATCTCATGTCAGTTTTTCTCACATGGAAAGCAAAAATATCTCCCAAGTTTATCTCACATGGAAAGCGAAAATATCTCCCAAGTCTATCTCACATGGAAAGCGAAAATATCTCCCAAGTCTATCTCACATGAAAAGCGAAAATATCTCCTGAGTCTATCTCAAATGAAAAGTGAAAATATCTCCTGAGTCTATCTCAAGACCAATAGACAATCCTTGGAAGAACACGGAAAGCTAAAATATCTCCAAACTCTTCTCCAGGCTCCATCAGAATTCTTGGAAAGACACCTTTAGGAAAAATGTCTCAGAACTCCATCCCAACAGCTCCAGTTTGAGAAATACAAGGCAAGGCTTCAGTTGTCCAACACTACAGAAACACAATGAATACATTATTTACCATGATATATTTAAAGAACAAAGCATTTCCGGTACCTTATTTATGATGATATTGATAGAAACATTCTCATTTTGCCAATTTTTAGACTGAAGAAATTCAATTACTTTATTTTTTTTACTTTATTATTTATTATAAATACAAGTATTAAGGTCTCACATGCAATTAATTTTTAGCGATATTCAATTTTAGCGACTTCAGCATCCTCGCTAATAATGCCAAAATTAATTTACAAAAAATTCTACTTAATATACCATCATTTATGAAAAAGAAAATAAAGATTAATTCTTTAAAAAAATCTAGACCAGGGGCGCAACCGAATAGCAGTTTTACTAAACGATACTCGCATCGTTCGACGGTTAACCGATTAGCCGGGTACTCGTTGCCAACACTAGTTTTAAGGTCTCAAGATGCATCAACTTACAAGATTTGATGATTTCTAAATTAATGTGATTAAATATTTTAAAAAGGATTAGTCATAAAGTTCAAAAAGTAGGTCAAGGTGACCTACTTTTAAGTTAACATTGTTCAAGGACCCAAGATGCATCAACTGACAAAGTTTGATGATCATAGGCCTTAAAGTGTCCAAAATATGCCTTCAATTCAATTTGAAAACAGATGCCTGCAAAATTTAAAAAGTAGGTCAGTGACTTAATTTTTTTTATACATATGTATTAAGGTCCTAAGATGCATCAACTTACAAGATTTGATGATTCTAAACCTCTCAGTGTCTGAAATAATGGGATTAAATTTTTTCAAAAGGGATTAGTCATAAAGCATAAAGTTCAAAAAGTAGGTCACCGTGACCTACTTTTGTTCTTACATGATGTGAAGTCCTAAATTGCATCAACTTACAAGTTTTGATGATCCTAGTCCTTATAGTAAGTAAAATATAAACATTTATTAATTGTAAATTTGGGTCAACTTTGAAGTGACCTTGAGACCACGCCCTTTGCCCCCGGCTAATTCCCTGTGCAATTTTCAATCTTCGACATATCCTGATCCTTGTATGTAAGTTTGGTGAAAATCTGCCTGGAGGTTCTAGAGAAGAAGATTTTTAGCAACTAATACTTTTGGGTTTTTTTCATGATTATCTCCCCTTATTTAAGGGTCCCAACCCTTATTTTGCTATAAATGGTAGCCGGCCTTGGGCCTAGTATACCCTGTGACAAATTTGAGACTGATTGGCTAAGGGGTTCTTGAATTATGGCCCATATTCTAAAAGGTTTAGGCAGTGACACCGCACAAATGCCCATAGCATTAGCTCTTTGAGCCTGTGGCTCAGAAGAGCTAATAATTGACAAAATACATGTACATACATGTATATACCTACCCCAAAATACACGTGGGTTTCACATGTTGACAAACGCCTATACACCATCCAGGAAGCTGCATCATGTGCACCTAAAAATATTAGTTCCCTTTAATTCAGTGGGATAATTCTGCTAAATTTAAAGAGGATATTTATTTGTAGCAGTTGAGTATGGAATTTATTTCTTAGTTGGGCAGGATTTTTTTATATGCAAAGCACGAGTGAAAATAGATAAACATAGGTAATCAGAGATTATACAGAGCTCACCTCAACGAATGTTGTCTTTAAGTACCGGTAAGGCAAAGTCAAAACAATTATCCAACAAAAAGTGTACATCCAAAAATGCAAAATTTATGCAATTTTGATTTGATATTTTAGAATAGATCTATATAAAAACTTAAAACTAGTTCTTCTTCATGAAAATGTAATTAAAATCCAGCATCTGAACAAGGTTGAGAGTTTTCATCCCTTGATGCATCATTTGTACAAGTTTGGTTTATATAAGCCTAATAGTTTCTTGGTAATAGACCTCTACCCATAACCATGCATACCTTTTAAGAGGTTGATGATCTGGAAAATGTATGTCGAATTCAGAATATGAAGCAAGTCCATTAGTGTGCACCCTAAGATGTATCATCCATGCAAGTTTGCTCAACATAGAGCTCAAAGTTACATGGAAATAAAACTTGTATAAAAAGCTAATCACTTATCCAGAAAATGTAGGTCAGATTCAGTATCTGAAGCCAACCTGGTAGAAGGCACCCTTAGATGTACCATCCATGCAAGTTCCGTCATTATGAGGCTCTAAGATACTTGGAAATGACACCTGCACCAAAAACTTAAACCTGTTCACTCAAGCGGAAAATGTAGGTCAGATTCAGCATCCGAAGCAAGTCTGTAAGTATGCATCCCTAGATGCATCATCTATGCAAGTTTGGTCACTATAGTGCTCATAGTTACTTGGAAATGAGACCTGCACCAAAAACATAAACCTGTTCACTCAAGCGGAAAATGTCGGTCAAATTTAGCATCCGAAGCAAGCCTGGTAGACTAGTGTGCATTCTATGATGTACCACCCATGCAAGTTTGGTCAACACAGGGCTTATAGTTACTCGAAAATGAGACCTACACCAACAAGAGGCCCATGAGCCATATCACTCATCTGAGCACTAAGGCTAGGAAAAAGTAGAAATTGGTTTATTATTGTAAAGTTTAATTCCAAAAGTAGTCCCATGAACAATCATAGATTTGCTATTCTTTAGAAAATGATTTTTAAAGAATTTTCCTATATATTTCTTTGTAAAACTTTGGTTGGCCATTTTGCCCCTACCCCCAGGGGTTATGATTTGAACAAACTTGAATCTACACTACCTGAGCATGCTTCCATACAAATATGATGAATTATGGCTTTGTCATTCTTGAGAAGAAGATTTTTAAAGAATTTTCCTATATATTTCTATGAAAAACTTTGGAAGGCCATTTGGCCTCGCCCTACCCCTGGGGGTCACGATTTGAACATACTTGAATCTACACTACATGTACCTGAGCATGCTTTCATACAAATATGATGAATTATGGCTTTGCCATCCTTGAGAAGAAGATTTTTAAAGAATTTTTTTTATATATTTCTATGTAAAACTTTGGTCGGCCATTTTGGCCCCGCCCTACCCACGGGGGTCATGATATGAATATACTTGAATCTACACTACCTGAGCATGCTTCCAAATAAATATGATGAGTTCATAGCTTTGTCATTCTTGAGAAGAAGATTTCTAAAGAATTTTCCTATATATTTCTATGTAAAACTTTGGTCGGCCATTTTGGCCCCGCCCTACCCCCGGGGGTCATGATTTGTACAAACTTAAATCTACACTACCTGAGGATGTTTCCCCATAAGTTTCTTCTTTCCTGGCACAGTGGTTCTTGAGAAGAAGATTTTTAAAATATTCCACCAAATTTTCATTAATTCCCAATTATCTTTCCTTGAATGAGGGTGTGGCCTTTCATTTGAACAAATTTGAATCCCCTTTACCCAGGAATGCTTTATGGCAAGTTTGGTTGAAATTGGCCCAGTGGTTCTTGAGAAGAAGTCAAAAATGTGAAAAGATTACAGACAGACAGACGGACATCAGACAAAATGTGATTAGGAAAGCTCACTTGAGCCTTCGGCTCAGGTGAGCTTAAAACTGCATCAAAAATGTTAACCTGCTCCAAAAACATTAACCTGGTCATTGCAGCATCTGAAAGTTTGACTGGTACAATGAAACACACTAGAAACGTCTTCCATGCATGTCTAATCAATATAGGACATAGAAGTACTTTAAAAGAAAACTGCCCCAAACAAGAGGCCCATGGGCCACATCGCTTACCTGAGTAACTTGGGTGATGCAGTTCTTTACCAGATTTCCCCTCTTGCTATACCTATCGTGCCCCTACCCCTCCCCTAACAAGATTTAAATACTTTAGAATCTGCCCGCATTGTTGTACCTAACAACTGCACATAAATGACCAATGTTAGAAAACTATGGTGATCATAAATCCAATCTCAAAACAAAACATATTTTGTCAATACCTAGTGCAAAGAGCAATGTGAATAAGGATGCAAGCACTTTTATCCCTAAGTTAAAATTTCCATTTTTTCAAAACAATCATCCTTTTTCAATAAAATTTGTGCTCTTACAAGACCATGAATATTGTCAAGTATTTTAACAAATCTTACTTAACCAAAGAACTGTAGAAGCCCTTTCTCTATGTAGGACAATGGGGCCGGGTCTGAAGATGTAGCGACCTTTGTTGTCCGAGTTATTGCTGGGAATCAGTAAACGCACCAGGGGGCCACTGATTTCTTTGGCAGCTTGCCATAACCAGAAGTCTCTGTCGAGACTGTAGCTCTACTGGTTTATACTTAAAACAAAGGAAGAGAAAAGTAGCAGTTGGGACTTGAGACTTTAAATCAGCAATAAATAGAAAAATGATCCTTGCCACTCATCAAAATAAAAACCAATGCACAGAATTATGTATCTTAGTATAGTCTACTTGTGTGCCAAGTTATACTGAAATCAGACCAAAACTGCAGGAGGAGTAGCATTTTGAAAGAATTTCACAGAAATTTCTATTTTTAGTAACCATGGCAACATTGTTCATTGAAATCAAAAACCGATGCACAGAATTATGTATCTTAGTGTAGTCTACTTGTATGCCAAGTTATATCAAAATCAGACCAAAACTGTAGGAGGAGTAGCATTTTGAAAGAATTTCACAGAAATTTCTATTTTTAGTAACCACGGCAACACCGTTTATCGAAATCAAAAACCGATGCACAGAATTATGTATCTTAGTGTAGTCTACTTGTGTGCCAAGTTATACTGAAATCGGACCAAATCTGTAGGAGGAGTAGCATTTTGAAAGAATTTCACAGAAATTTCTATTTTTAGTAACCAAGGCAACACCGTTCATTGAAATCAAAAACCGATGCACAGAATTATGTATCTTAGTGTAGTCTACTTGTGTGCCAAGTTATAATGAAATTGGACCAAAACTGTAGGAGGAGTAGCATTTTGAAAGAATTTCACAGAAATTTCTATTTTTAGTAACCACGGCAACAACGTTTATCGAAATCAAAAACCGATGCACAGAATTATGTATCTTAGTGTAGTCTACTTGTGTGCCAAGTTATACTGAAATCGGACCAAATCTGTAGGAGGAGTAGCATTTTGAAAGAATTTCAAAGAAATTTCTATTTTTAGTAACCACGGCAACCCCGTTCATCGAAATCAAAAACCGATGCACAGAATTATGTATTTTAGTGTAGTCTACTTGTGTGCCAAGTAATATTGTAATTGGACCAAAACTGTAGGAGGAGTACCATTTTGAAAGAATTTCAAAGAAATTTCTATTTTTTGTAACCACGGCAACACCGTTCATCGAAATCAAAAACCGATGCAAAGAATTATGTATCTTAGTGTAGTCTACTTTTGTGCCAAGTTATATTGAAATCAGACCAAAACTGTAGGAGGAGTAGCATTTTGAAAGAATTTCACAGAAATTTCTATTTTTAGTAACCACGGCGACACCGTTCATCGAAATCAAAAACCGATGCACAAAATTATGTATCTTAGTGTAGTTTACTTGTGTGCCAAGTTATATTGAAATCGGACCAAAACTGTAGGAGGAGTAGCATTTTGAAAAATTGTTTACAGACAGACAGACAGACGGACAGACAGACAGACGGACGGACGACGGACTCATTACTATCGCATAAGCTCTTCTGGTCTCTGACCAGTAGAGCTAAAAACTGTCGGAAGGAGCCACCTTAAGTCAGAAGGAGCCACCTTAAAAAGAAAACAATGGCCATATAAATTTGCATGTCCAGACATATTTACTAGAATGTAAATAAATTTTAAAGGATTGTGAGTGCAGCTTTTCTTATCTGCAAGAAATCATACTCTAGGTCCAAATTCCTATCATCAATTCATCATAGAGTTCTATAATGTATGACCAGGGTCTAAAATATAATTCTTCCATCCAATTTGCAACTACAAGTAAATATTTCATCATTTTGCTAATAATACCAGTTGTCTTAATTTCTGTCAGAATACTGTATACAGGGTTATTTTTGCCCCGCTTTATTTTCGCCCTTTCACACTTGCAAATAATTTTGCCCTGTTCAAAATTCGCCCAGTCAGTTTTGTTAAAGAAATTATATGATATTCTTTGAATTCACCCCTTTTAAATTCACCCAATCAAGGAAAGGGCTAAAGGGGCGAAAATAAAACTGTGGCGAAAATTTTCCTGCATACAGTACTACATATATTTTTGATGTTGACATACTAGTTCCATGGACCTCCTCCCCCGTTAGGTGGACATTGAAGGTGTAGGTCGGGTCTCCTCCACTGGCCAGTCTCACACAGAACTGACTAGACGGAACGGTCAGCAGCTGTCTGTAGGCCTGACACAACCAGGTCGCCGGGCAGTCTCACACAGAACTGACGAGACGGAACAGTCAGCAGCTGTCTGTAGGCTGGACACAACCAGGTCGCCGGGCAGTCTCACACAGAACTGACGAGACGACTCCCATGCTTCTCCTTGAATCCCAAGCACCTGTAAAAACACACACTCACTTAGGTTTGCTGAAGAGGAAAACATTTTTCAACTTTTGATTTAACTTCAAGAGAGAATTGAATCCATAATTCTGAAAATGCATACTTTTCCTTCAATTGTAACCTGAAATCAACAAAACTATTAACACAAGCTTTAAAATAGCTACCTGAGGATTTTGGATACAGTGACAGCTCTGTGTAACCACAGTATATCCTCCATTTTGACATTTGTTCCACTAGGATCCCCCTTTCCAGGATCACTCCCAGCAGTGGCCAAGGAAGTCCCAGAGGTGGAGGGGGAAGCAGAGGCCGCTGAGGCAGAGGAAGAAGACGGAGTCACATCCGAAGAAGTCGCTGGGCTCAGAGACATGGAGGAGTCGCTCTCACTTGTACGCTGAGCAGGGGTGGATGTCTTAGGCACGGCTCCTCCTCTCTCTTTATGTCTTTTTGCTTCGAGTTTCTTCCTCTTGGCAGAAGATGTGGGACTGCTGAGGGGATGTAGAGAAGAAGAGGATGCAGTCTCCAGAGTTGAGGATGAGGAGGAGGACTGAGCTCTGAGACTGGGAGGAGGTTTGAATCAATCCTCATATTGCAACTCATCACTGCCAGATTAACCTCCATCAGAGCGTGGAAATATGTGGAGAATCTACCTTTGTCTGATACACCAATAACAATTCCTGTTCCACTCACTAAAGTACCATACTGCCATCCTAGAAAAGTAAACAAATCGTCTTTCCTATGTGATATGAATAGTCCTCATATGTATCTACATATCAAAAAAGTTTCAGATTTTTTACAAACATCCATGACAATATAAAATATACAGTATAATCAAAAATTTTCATATGTACACAATTATGATACATAAAAGTCAGCCATTTTGGCCCCACCCTAGCCCCGGGGGTCATGATTTGAACAAACCTAAATCTACACTACCTGAGGATGATTTCACATGAGTTTCATCTTTCCTGGCCCCAGTGGTTCTTGAGAAGAAGATTTTTAAAGATTTTTCCTATATATTCCAATGTAAAACATTGATCGGCCATTTTGTCCCCACCCTAGCCCCGGGGGTCATGATTTGAACAAACTTGCATCTACACTACCTGAGGATGATTCCACATGAGTTTCATCTTTCCTGGCCTAGTGGTTCTTGAGAAGAAGATTTTTTTATAAATGCCTTTAATTTTTCTCTAATTCATAATTATCTCTGCTTGGAAAAGGGTGTGGCCGTTCATTTGAACAAACTTGAATCCCCTTTACCCAAGGATACTTTGTGGCAAGTTTGGTTGAAATTGGCCAGGTGGTTCTTGAGAAGAAGATGATAATATAAAACGGTCAAATTTAATTTCACTGATTCTATCACTTATACTGATATTGTCTTCTTGATTCTGTGAAAATTTCATTAATTCTTAAATATTAGAAATATGAGAAGAATCCTACCTTAAAGAAATGCCAAAATTCCAAAAAGGTAACAAGTGCGGTTTCAAACCCCAAAATGTGCCTCACAAATCACAATAAGGGGGTGGAAAGTAAGCAAAAGGAAAATTTACCTGCACCGTACAGGAGACTGTCTGAGGACATGCATCAGATGGTGACGGTGACTCCCTCAGCTGCTGAAAGGCAGGAAATGAGGGTGCGACCCAAGTGCCACCACCTCCTCAGGCCAAGGAAGCCAAACAATGAAAGTGTTCAGGAGGGCCTAAATGAGAGCGAATCAGAACAGTAAGTCAAATTTCAAAAAAATTAATCACAATTATCACTTTTTCTCAAAATATTCTTTAAAATTAAGCATTATATATCTAAATATTACCTAAATACTAAAAAAAAGTCTAAATAAGGGTAGGGTACAGGTTACACATAATTACATGTAAATACATGTAAATACATGTAAATACATGTAAATACATGAAGGGTTAAATTTGATACATGCAGTTAAAAGCCTTATCAGTATTTCACAAAAATTTAAAAGTAATAATTGCAAGAGAAAAAAATTACACAATGTTAAATTTCTCTATGTCTTGTTAGATAGTCTAAGGGAAGTAACTCTAAAATCTATTCACATGCTCTGCACAATGCCAACTGTTTAAAGTAAATGAAACATTGAATATTTACCTAGGCTGGCTAACCAAAATTCCCATAGACTCCTACATCTAAGAAAAACAGCCGAGATGTGGAATGAGGTCATGCGAGTCCACCAGCATGAGGAACCAGGCTGTGATGGACCGGTACCTGGCTACCGAAGAGAGGCGAGGCCTGGGAAGCTGATTGGGCCTCTACTGCACCAAGTGCGGCTACACGTCGAGGCGGTACAATCTGTATGAGGAGGTAGAGTCCAAATCCCAAGGTAGAAAAGCTGCAACTGTTAATCACGGGCTTCAGGTGGGCCTAAGTCAAACCCCCATAGGCAATGACGGGATGAGGAAAATTCTTCTTTCTACTAACACTCCCCCTCCTTCTCGTAGGTCCCTACAAAAAACATCAAATAAAATTATGCCCATAATAGAGACCCTAAATGAAGCTGACATGAGTAACTGGTGTCTCCAGCTGGTGGATGTCAACACTCTAAGGGGAAGTGGCTCCCCACATGCCATCCCTGTACAGTGTGATGGCATGTACAATAACCCCCTGTACTCGGGGATGGGTGAGACACCCTTCCAGCTGGTGACACAGACTGTGTACTCATTTGCTGAAAATGTCACATCAAAACACCAAATTGTTAAAATGGTTACAAATAATAAAATCTGTTCAAAACATGGCCACTTACTGGAGGAGGGTACTGCTAACCACCAATGTAGTCCTGGGGTGTGTGGGGCAAACCTACCCATGCAGCATACCATAGGGGATGAGTTGACATGAGCTCGGGAGGGAATGGCGGAACTCCTCTGCAAAGATGACCTCGAGGTAAGGGAGGTAACCACTGACCCGGACAGCTCGGCTGGTCGAGCTGCAGATTCCCTCTACAAGGACGGTTTGCTACAAGATAAACCAGTACATTATATTGACACTCGTCACTTGTCTGAAAATATCAGAAAGTCAATTAAAAAAGATCAAAAACTCTTAGAGGTCATCCCAAAAAGAACCAAGGCAGAAAAAACCAAACTTTTGTACAACTTTGCCCTTGATGCTGTTGACAGATGCATGGCAGAGATAAACCAAGCCCAAGCAGCATATGCCGGAGATACAGATGAAATGAAAGACAAAATATCTTATTCCAAACATGCAACAGTGAGGTGTTACATGGAGGATCATGCATCATGCAGAGAGCACTCTCTAGTGTGCAAAGGCAGAGTTAGTAACAATTGGGTTAGGAAGAGTTTCTTATTCAGGTCATGATTTCACAATACCGTCTTTTGTCAAGAACGAGGCAAGGCTCCATGCCTACATCTCAAAGAGGTTGTCTCCAGCTGTACTGGACAGGACGATCAAAAACAGCAACTCACAAAAGGTCGAAAGCTTCAACAGAACTCTGCGACGATCCCTGCCTCATAATGTTACTTTAACGAAAAACTTTGCTGGTCGGGTGCACAGTGCTGCTCACTCTTCTAATCACGGTCCGGGCAGCTCCATCAGAGGTCTCTGTGCAGGTGTTGGTGCACCCATTCCCACTGGTGGCCAGGTTGACCATACCCTAGATAAGATACAAAAAGATTATGAGTTAAGTAAATCAAATCAGAAATCACAGTCCTACAAAACAAAAAGGGTTATTAAATGCAAAAAACTGTACAAACTGTATGAAAAACACCAGGAAGAAGTCAAATATAAAAAAAATATGATGCTAGTGGAATCCCGAACCCGAGCTCAGAAAAAAAAGTACCCTGAACACAACTATTCTAAATTGAGTGATTAATATTTTTATATTTATCAAATATTTCTATTAATAAAAAAAAATTACTTTAAAAAATGCACTTGGGGTAGTGGGCCTCAGTACAAAAACCCTGGCCTACGCAGTGAATCCTCTCCTGATTGATGGCATGCTGCTCCCCTGTCAGGTGCATCAGGTTGATACACAACTTCTTATGGCAGAGATGGCTGACCTCCAGTCCCCTACCTGGAAACTGAGACTTGGTCTGACGCATCTCTACCATAAGAGCAACCCGATGCACCAGCTCTACCTTCCTACCCTCCTCTGGCCATGTGACCCTCATGACCCCATACCCCTTACTATTGGTCCCCCCTCTCCACAGTATACAATCCCCCTCCCCTCCCCTCCCCCCACCCTCTCACTCTTTTTTGCTAAATTCAATTTCAGCTTCTCAAAAATGTCTCCCATCTTTAAATCATTCGTTATAAACAACATTTACTTATTTTGTCTTTAAAGTCACGTGACATTTCAAAAATGGGGTCTCTATAGGGAAAAGAGTTCCAATTATTTTCCCATAGAACTCTATACAAATCTCTTGTCCTCCCAGTGCTGTACTATTTCCCTTTCCAACAAGTTCCTGGTATCATTTGAAACTACATTCTAAGCAATTTTTAAAAACACTGAAAAATACATACCATGCCGTGGCGTTTATAGGTCAAATTTGCAGTTATTTTCAACTTCCAGTAGTCAAGACTTTGTATTATAGACAAGCGTCTGGTTGATCGAGACTACAAATAATGACGAAAAAGTAGTAGCATATAATGAAAAGTAGTATATTGAAAAGTAGTATAAAGAAAAGTAGTATAATAAAAAGTAGTATAATGAAAAGTAGTATAAAGAAATTTGAGTAGTATAATGAAAAGTAGTATAGTGAAAAGTAGTATAAAGAAAAGTAGTATAATGACAAAATACAATTATATAATGACAGAATACACTCATATAATGACAAAGTACCATCATAAAATGACAAAATACCATATCATATAATGATAAAATACCATCATATAATGACAAAGCACCATCATACAATGATAAAATACCATCATATAATGATAAAATACCAGCATATAATGACAAAGTACCAGCATATATGATAAAATACATGTACCATCATATAATGACAAAGTAACAGCATATAATGAAAGTTCTCCACATAAGGCAGTTACGGCTTTCCATACTATTTTGCTTTAAAATGAAAATATTTACATACCTGAATTCAGCCAATCAGGTAAAGCCTACCCATTTATTATTCTGCTTCATCTTGTTCAACCAGGAAATGATGTAAAAATCTGGGTCTTTAAATTGGTACTCTTTTTCCTTAACTATAAATATCCTCATCTTTAAACAATATCTTTGTAAGAGAACACATCTGATTGGCTAAGCACTGAACCAATGAGGGTGAAGTTGTTAAATTTGTTGCCATGACAGTGCCATGGGTTAAAGGTGGACATAAAAGTTCATTGGACAATAATTGAAGGTTTTCAATGTCTAACTGTTGGAGGGCAGCACTGGCAGCCATTCCTGAGCCGAGACTGGCAGAACAGGAGACAATCTCGATATAGCTGGAGAGTTACAGTGGTCGATCAGTTTTAACAGAGCTGTCCTTCAGAACATCTTGGCCAGCAATGACTCACTACTCAACAGCTCTCTGTAAAATAATCAAACAATTACATTCAGAGTCAACAACAACACATTGCACTGGGCTTTTCACTTAATAAGACTTCACAACAAAATTCAAGATTTTCAGTGCATAAGTTACACAAAAGAAAGCATCTGATTTTATTTGTTCTATTGTGATATCCCTTTTCCGTTTTCTGACCTGTGTATGAAGACATTAGAAGTGTCCAGTATCTGTCCCCCGGTGATGCTGGACTTTCTCAGTCCCTGTGGGGGACTCTCTAACATCCCCCGGTGATGCTGGACTTTCTCAGTCCCTGTGAGGGGCTCTCTAACATCCCCCAGTGATGCTGGACTTTCTCAGTCCCCGTGAGGGCCTCTCTAACATCCACCGGTGATGCTGGACTTTCTCAGTCCCTGTGAGGGGCTCTCTAACATCCCCCAGTGATGCTGGACTTTCTCAGTCCCCGTGAGGGCCTCTCTAACATCCACCGGTGATGCTGGACTTTCTCAGTCCCTGTGGGGGCCTCTCTAACATCCCCCGGTGATGCTGGACTTTCTCAGTCCCCGTGAGGGCCTCTCTAACATCCCCCGGTGATGCTAGACTATCTCAGTCCCCCGTGATGCTGGACTTTCTCAGTCCCTGTGGGGGCCTCTCTAACATCTCCTGGTGATGCTGGACTTTCTCAGTCCCTGAGGGACTCTCTAACATCAGGGTACCAGAACTTGACCAGGACACCCTCACTTCTCAGGTACACCTCAACTTGTACTATCTCATTAGACTGAAATGGAATGAATGAGGCATTTTGAAATACAGCAAAACTTGTTATTACGAAATCACTGGGACCTATATATTTACTTCGCTATATTAGTAATTCGTTATAACCGTACAAGAAATCGATCAATTTTACATTTGTGGGGATCCAAGATGATTTAGGTATATCCGTAAATTCGCAATATCCGTGTTTGTACTAAACGAGTTTTGCTGTACTCATATTACAAAATTTTCATTTTTTTTTTATGCCATTGCCTTATATCTACTCTCCAGCTTGAAAACAATTGACTTTTACAAATGCTCAACTTACATGTGCAACATAAATAATGATAAATGAGAGACTTACATTGTCAACATCTAGGACATTTCCAGTCAGACCAAATGTTTTGAGCATACCGCGGACAGCAAACTTGGGCAGCACTGCGGTGCCTGCGGTGTAGGTTTCTGCGGTGTTCCTGATCACCGCGGTGGTGCCCTTCCTCACTCTCTCTATTGTAAACTTAGCTAGATCCTCCTCAATGTTCTCTATAGTGGTTGGAGATCTCGTGGTATTCCTCCATTCTCTTCATAAAGAAACTCCAGTGTATGTCGAGCAATATCTGTCATGCCTAAGGAATACATATTTACATGTATATGTAGGAAGGACAAAAAATACACATAAAAAGGAATTTCTCAAAGACAAACATTTACAACAGCTTGAAAGCTAGACGATCTTCTGGGTTGTACACTGAAAAAAAGGCTCAAACTTATAGAAGGGAGATTTGTGCTCACTGAAATTACAACTTCTTAGACCTAACGTTTGTTAGTTTACTACAGCAACACATTCATTCAAATGTCCATTCTAATTTATGTCTTTAAGATGGACTAGAAAGAGGGAGGAGACATCTTCATAAAAGTCACAGTGTCATACATATTGAGAGGATAAGAAAATAATGTTTTCCGCTGTCAAACTTAAGTAACGGTACTTTTTTCCGCATGGTATAGGACACAGACTACCAATTATTTTGCTATATATCCCTTTATAACATAAAAATTAATCTAAAAAAATTCAACAGATCAACTCACCTGAAATTCAGCACAGAGCTAGAACCATTCAAGTCCAAAAATATTTCCAAATCTCAGAAAAATCCATCGCACCCAAGTCTTTCTATGGAACGGCAAGTAACCCCTACCCTGCATATTTTCATTTCCCTTTGAAAAACAGGTAAACAATGGCCTCTTCACCCCCTTCCTACTATGCACCTAATAGCAAAATTCCCATTATTCTAAATTTCATATTTTTTTCAGACCCTCTCCTTTCCATCTATGCCCTTAAATAACCCCATTTCACCCCATTTATACCCCAAAGAATTTTTTAGAAAAAACCTCTATTTTTAAACTGGAACTCTTTGCGTGGTCAATGAAATAGGGGTAAAATTAGTAGCCTGTAACCTAATAAGGACACAAACCTTCTTTGATTTTCCTGAAAATTGGTACATAAACTTCTATAGTCATACTTTACATACCTCTGAAGTCTCATTGGATTTGTCATCTGAACAGCAGAGTTATGGCCCTTTGAAGTGATGTGCTGGATCTGCTGAAAACAGAGGATGAAATATTGCATCAGACACACAATACACATTTTTGAAATGCTCACATATCACATATGCTGCAAGAATTTTTTTTTTTAATTCTCTTTATTTATTGTATCAATATCTCTTTTACTTAATTCTAATCCCAACTTTGATCAATTATGTAGAAAAATATTTTTAAGATTTTTTTTAAAAATTACCCCAAAATATGATGAAATTTCTTAAAAATTGCCATTTAAAAAATATTAATCAATAGAAATTTACATAAATAAAAATATCTAAAAATTCTACATTATATTGCTTATAAAATACAACATTACAAGAAAATATAAATAGATTAATCCCTTTGTTATGAGCAGATAAGCAAACATGACCACAGCAGCCAATATTAGGAAGTGGCACTTACAGGTCATGCTGGATTATCCTGTTCACATTAAAAATGTCATAGATACATACAAGATGCCATCCTAAGGTTAATCAAACATTAAGCCCCATAAATATGGGTGAGCAAAGACAATTCCAGGCATCATTGCTTAAATCTGTAAGAATAAGTGTTACTCTACTCACCAACATGTTTGAGAAAAATATGGCTCCATGGAACAAAGGGAAGCAACTCTGCAAGAGGAAGATCCCGAGAAAAGGAGAATTTCGTCAAGGAAATTGCCATGGCCGCTTCAAGACGGATGTTCGGAGAAATTCTGGTCAACGATCATTTGTCAGGCTGAATTCAACAGATCATGCCCTGGTCACCAAACCAAGTCTCGACAGCCAGTCCTACCAAACTCCAAACTGTGACGGTGAGAGTGGATCAACCTGTATTCTACGCCCAAGTACACTGAACTGCCAAAAACAAATACCAAAGAGTAGTGAATACTTAGGCGGTCGACGTATAGTGGACGAAGAGAAGATGATAGAAATGATTAATCAAACCTTACAACTTCATCAGTCTACCACATGTACCGCACCGAACATTACTGTGCTGCATTCAAAAAAAGTAGGAATTTCCTGGAAATACTCACTGACTTGTGTTAATTGCCAGTTCAACTCACCCGAGTTTGCCCTGTACCAAGAAATCCATCAAGTGGGTCCTGGTCGCAGAGTTTCAGCATCAAACATGGCCCTGGCATATGCCCTTCAGGACACCTCACTAGGTTCTGAGAAAGTTATAGAATTCCTTAGCTGCATGGACATCCCGCCTCCCACTAAGGCCTCTCTCCAGAAGCTCCTGTTCAAAACAAGTAAGAATATTACAAAGCTTAACAAGGAGGATATGCATCAGAAGATACAGAAAGTAAAACAGATCAACAGGACCCGAGGCCATCCAGAGGATGTCATTAACATCTCAACAGATGCCCGTTACAACAGTAACATCATGTTCAGCCGTACGACTCCCGGACAGAATGCCAGTCAAGCCTTCTCATTGGCTGTTGAAACCAACACTGACAGAAAATACATACTTGCCTGTGCTCTGCAAAATAAACTGTGCTGGACAGGTGCATGGCTGAGGGGCAAGGGAATGGAAGTGGATTGTCCAGGTGGCCATCCTGAGTGTACCTCCAATCTACCACGGGCAGCACCATTTTCCGAGTACGAGATGGGGAAGGACATCGGCACACAGCTCGCACTACAAGATATATTAGTCCGGTATGTTACCACAGACGGCGACGCCCAAGGTGCCAAAGGAGTGGACGAAGCCATGCGAGCTCTACATCCCCTATGGAAAGTAGAGCGTCTTGCTGACCCCGTCCACCTTGGGCAGTCACAGTTCCGTGCCAGCAACCGAGCAGTTTACAGCGATGCAATGTTCCATACTAAGACTAAAGAACAGAAGAAAGAGCTTCAGAGGGTGTTCAGCAATGATCTAAAGTCAAGATGTGCTTTGATAGTTAAAGAACTGTTTACAAGATTTAACAGAGACTTGCAGAAAATGAGTGATTTCTTACCTAAAGTCCTTGAGGCCACTGTCCTCTGTTACACCGGTGACTGTTCAATGTGTGCGGCGTACTCGCTTGTGTGTGATGGTGGGTGCGTTTCCAACTGGTGGAACTTCAGCCGCAATTTGGCCGTTTATAAGATCACCGCCCTGCAAATGAGTGAAAATGACATTAAAATTGTGACAGAAATCCTTAAAATGAAACTGAGTGTAGAAGCCATCAACGCCATGAAGCTGCTGACTGACACAAATGCCAATGAGTCTTACCACCGCAGTGCCAGTTGCAACATGCCCAAGAACATTAAGTTCTCTCGAACAGTGGAGGGTCGTCTTCATTCCATGACCAAATACACAGACGGAACAACTTACCTGGTACTTCGACGAGACTGAAATGCGAATCTGCTGGAATACAGTACTCGGAACAGGGAAAGCGACAACTACACAGACTAGACCAGAAGTTCCTCTACAATCAAGCCTATCACAGAAAAGAGAGAGTAAAGAGTAGAAGAAACAGACAGCTGGCCAGGAAAATGGCTGAGCATCACCAGTACTGCGAGGAACAAAGAGGAACTTCAGATTACCGTAAAGGTCAACTTGACTTCAACTCACCTGCTGCCCGTGATCACCCATATCACAAGAATGGAGGATTACGATACAAGCTAAGGCCACATCATGGAAGAGAGTGACTCGCTATGAACTTTGTAAAATAATAAGTTACATGAAAATGACATTAATAATTACCTTTTAACTTTTTCATTGACAAATACTTACTAACTAACTTTGTGAGGAGTGATGCATGCCTCTCCCATCTTCAGCGGTGTAACATAATAATAAATGTGATAAACTTACCTAGATTGTTAATCGTCATTCATACGCAGCTCAAGGCGACAGGGTGGATATGGCGGTGGGTGCCCCAGACAGGTGCCCCCAGATTTGCAGGTCTGTCGCTGGTTGTTGATGCCCTGCAGCTCCAGAACAATATGTTCTGGAACAACACACAGCGTGTTGTGGCATAAGTGAGATGCAACAACTGATGCATCCAACTCATGGTAACGATGATGTAACATGACATTGAGTCTATGCACATGCATCGTCTGCCACCTGTTCTTTATCGGATGCTTGTAGCACACAACACCATACTTGTTGTTGCTGCTTCTAGCCCCCGTCCAAATGCGACACTGACCATTCAATCCAGGGGCAGATCCCGAGTTTACCTTGAAAACATACTTTCTAAAGAAGGCCTCCATGGTCAAAGTGAAAGTCTGCAGACGACAAATCAGTAGACAGAGGTCAAAACTTACGTCATCTATATCACGACGCACCTCTTTTGCATAAATTAGGTCAAACACCTTACGTAAAGATACCCACTCCCCCCCTTTTCTTCACACTTTTCAACCCATTTTCCCCCAAAATTAATAAAATTATCTAAATTTTGTCATAATTAATCATTATCAGTCCCACATTATACAAAAATGGTGGTATAGTTGCTTAACGTGAGTTTTGACCTTTGACCTGATAGGACACAGACTACCAATTATTTTGCTATATATCCCTTTATAACATAAAAATTAATCTAAAAAAATTCAACAGCTCAACTCACCTGAAATTCGGCACAGAGCTAGAACCATTCAAGTCCAAAAATATATATATTTCCAAATCTCAGAAAAATCCATCGCACCCAAGTCTTTCTATGGAACGGCAAGTAACCCCTACCCTGCATATTTTCATTTCCCTTTGAGAAACAGGTAAACAATGGCCTCTTCACCCCCTTCCTACTACGCACCTAATAGCAAAATTCCCATTATTCTAAATTTTATATTTTTTTTCAGACCCTCTCCTTTCCATCTATGCCCTTAAATAACCCCATTTCACTCCATTTATACCCCAAAGAATTTTTTAGAAAAAACCTCTATTTTTAAACTGGAACTCTTTGCGTGGTCAATGAAATAGGGGTAAAATTAGTAGCCTGTAACCTATAAATTTACACTATATATACGTGGTCACAAATTTACCATGGAAATTTAAGCATACTTAACATAGATGCAAGGCATATAGTGACAGTCTTAAAAATCCACGTAATTTTCAATCCACTGATTAAATGGAAATTGAGATTCCGCTGAATTATGAACCCATGGAAAAAAAGTATGTCTACAGTAACTATAGTAATATTAACTGTGATAAACAGATAAAGTACCATTCTGTGGTTTTGGTATGGTAGCAGTTTTACATTGGGGTCCTTTCATGGCTTTGATTTTCTCCACCATGGTGGTATCAGGGCTGGGGGCTTCCCTCGTTCTCACTGTCAGTGTGGGGGTGGAATGGCAGGTGACAGAAACTCTCCCTGATCTCTCTGGTCATTCGCTCCATCAGCCGCCTCCTTGTGTTGCTGTCCCTCGGCAAAAGCAAAAGGCCTCGTCCGAAGTTTGCTCTGTTTCTTGTGTTCTAAAAAATATACCCCAGTCAGCATACATACAGATATCAAATTGCAAATTCTGCTGTTATTTGAATCTCAGATAAATGAAAATAAAACATTGGAGAGAAGGGAGGGGCATTATAAAAAAGACCTCACTTTTTTTTGAATATGAATGACAGGATACATTCCACCAGACACATCATCCATGTAGGAATTGAGGCGGTGCCCATTATACGTGAAGTAGACCGTCTCCCTGGGGGTCTGTCCCTGTATGGGGGACTCTCCTGTCCTCTCCCACCCTATACCTGCTACGTCCCCAGCATTCAGGGTGATGTCTAGTCTAACACTCCTCCACTGAAGTAGACCCTCCCCCTGGGGGTCTGTCCTTGTGTGGGGGACTCTCCTGTCCTCTCCCAACCTATACCCGCTACGTAGCCAAGATTCAGGGTGATGTCTAGTCTAACACTCCTCCACTGCAGTAGACTGGCCCTACTGTAGTGGACAGCCTTACCATTGCTACACAAGATTTATTGCTGATCACATTTTTTTTTGTCTTGAGAACAAAATAACCAATGATACAGAGAAAATTTCTCCCTTGAATTAAAGACTACATGTTATGCAGATGTAAAACTATAGAAAAACTCAAATTATATTGAAGGACTTACTTTAGGAAGAGGCATGTTCCTACAGGGTTAGTCCAGGCTCCATCTTTCTTGTCAGCCGACGGAGCGAAGCCAAACGAGATGACTGCACCACTCTCCTCCTGACTGTCTCCAAACGATCAGATCTCCAGCTCCCAGTAAAACGCTGGAGCCTGTATTAAAAGTAAAGAAATGGGTCAACTGTTTCTCTCTCAATATTTTTTGTTCAGTTTTGAATTAATGGGTTTCATGTAAGGAATATAGGTGAATTCTAACTTATGCTAAATATTAAAAGAATAAAGATTAAATTCTTTATTTTCAAGGCATTTATGCAATAGAAATTAGCTTTTACGGTATTTCCTCTAGAGGAAATATTTTTAAATTCAATATAACGGCATTCAGTGAGTTGTAATATAGAGGCATGTACATGAATATAAAGAATATTTTTCCTGGTATTGCTCTACCTGTTGTGGAACTGGTTGGTTGGCGTAGATCATGGTGCCCCTGGGTAGTCCAGTTCCTGTGCTGGGGTCACCAAGGAAGGTCACTCCAGTACGTCATGTCCTGAGAGAATACCGAGGCCCGAACCGGGGGGAGGGATCAATTGGCGTCCAGCAACATCTCCTGATTCTGTACAAAACACAGTTTACAATTTTTAACTTGACAAAGTGTATACTATATTTAATAAAGACTCATTTTTCAGATTCATAAACATTGTACCTCACTTATTTAATGATGCTGCGTTTGAGTTTAAGATTGAGCTCTTTGTAAACAAAGCTTTACTTTAATTTTGCTTACTCCAGAAGTTTTTCATTTTTAATCATTTCAACTTACTCACAGCCCGACTGTCAAGCTTGCAGGATGGAGCTGGAGGTTTAGCACAATCCTTGTGTAGTAGCCTAAGTCTGTTGCAGTGGCTTCCACAACAGTCTACCTCCTGTAATATAAAAATACAATTTCTTATCAACATGTAGTTTAGTACATGTAAAATGTCTCAGCTAATCATTTGTTAATAAAAATTTAGTGAAAAAAAATGAGTAACAAAATTTGACAAACCTTAATTATAATCCTTTGCCAGGGACTTCAGAATATCAATAGCGGATCCACAATGCTGAATGAACTCCTTAGCGAACTCGATGTCCTGTAGATACTGAGCGAGCACCATACAGGCTTGGGTCTGTAGCTCGGCCACCACACGACTCACCTGATTACTGAGTCTGTTACCATCCCCTGTCACAGGCAAAGTCTGTTGGAGGGGGCAAGTCCCGTCGTCCTGGGGGAGCAGAATGGCTTTGATGGCCATCACCAGGGACTCCCTCACTGCAGGCACACTGGCAGACTTGTAGATCTGGATTAAAATTTTAAAAAAAGGCCTGTTTAATTAATGTTTAATTTAGCTTTATAATGTATTCAAAATCGTCCAGTTTCTCTCTTCTTACATTGTATACAAGTAAATCTCTATACAATAATGCTATTAATATGTTTATTGGCAAATTAGAAAAAACTCCTTTTTTTAATACAGATTTGAAAGAATGTGGATATCCCTTTAAATTTAAAGATTTGGGTAATTTTATTTTTTTATTTTAATAGCTCATTTCCACCCTGAATACAAAATCATGTTCATGACACTTTTCAACTGCAAAATTTTTGTGTTCCTCATTTTTACCTCATTCCTGACAGGGATGAGCCTGGTTAGCGGAACCTGAATGGTGTCACTCAAGCGTGAATGTCTGTCCTCCTCTGTCTCCGGATCTAACTGAACCGCGACCATCCCTGAACCACAATTATCATCTATACCTGGTCCTAGCATCTATGTCAAATAACAAGAGAAATACAGTCTAGAATACAGTCATTTAGGGTATTCCGAATCACCGTTTACATTTTGACTGCAGATGTTTTTATTAAAAACTTTTCACATGGTTGTTTGGTATCAAAGGAAAGCCAATTTAGTGAAAAATCAGATCTACTTTACAGAACGAGTCTATCTTCAATACAGCGACCTTGACGGGGGTTATATTTGGATCACCTTTTTAGTGTATTGCGAATCACTTCCGGGTATTTCGAATCACCAGGTAAATGGGTTGAAAACGGTCAGATAACATCATCATAATTGATGAACTAGTTAGTATTGTTTATAAAAAGCTCCAAGAATAAAAAGAATTAAAATTTTCTTGATTGTTCTTGTTTATTTGAAAGTTATCAGCACCCCCCTCTTTATTCGCGCTAAGAACAGCTTTTCAGAGGCGGATCATGCAGAAAAGCAATTATTACCAAGAAAATAGGGGTTTCAGAAATAACATGACTGTAAATTGTTGTCCTGTTAATATAATTATGTCACTTTTTTGCACCTGGGATATTTTTTTCGCTGCATAACAATTAACATTGAAAATATCATAATTCTAAGAATCGGCTACGAAAAAAAAAATCATACATGTATAATGATAATGGTGATAAAAAATGTATGAAAAGGAATAATAACTAGCTCCTGTTTAGATATATGTATCACAATTATTAAATATGACATAAATCACTGCATATGTGCACAGTGTACATATATGTATGTGTACATGTACATGCGTGCAAGTCCATATTTAAAAATTTACGACAAAAGGATAACCACTGGTCAAGCTACTCATTAACTCTTCACAGCTTTTCCATTTCATAATTTTCATAGGTCCCTTGCATGTAAAGAAAACCGATGTTTTTGAAATATCGGGCATATAACAAGTATGCAGCCTGCAATTTCTTCAGTTGCGGTTATGCACATACGTGATTCGAAATACCCCAAATGATAGGGGGCTACAAATGCGGTTGTAACATACAAATTTTTGAGATGTAATAAAAAATTATTAATGCTCATAATTGATAAAAGCTCATAAAATTGCCGTTCTATCAATACCTAATATGCTTAGATGAGGTTTCAAACACCACCAACGCAACGACATCGATGAGAAATATTCTGCAACGTTTATACACGGAAATTTTCTTCGAGAAGGAAAGCAAGTTAACGAATGAATTAATTATTTTTTTAATTAACGCATTAAGTTTACCTCTTTATTTATTGTATGTATTAAGCATGAACCATGTTGTTAATGACTTTTTAGTTGTCACACGTGTGCATGTCTCGTATAAGATACAGCGATAAGGTAAATTACCGAGTATCGCGAAATGCGGGGTGATTCGGAATACCCTAAATGACTGTAATTGCAGAAAAATTACATATGTACATGAATTTACATACAACAAAAGATATTTATAAAACACTTATGCCCCCCTTCCCCAAATTAGAATTTTTCCAAGTGAAGTCCAACATCTGCAAAGAACTTAACCTAGATATACATGTGATAAATCTGTATTATTTAGTAAACATGGTTAAACTCATTTCAGGAAGTTTTCAAAATTTGACTTTTGTGGGGGCAAATATATGCAATGTACAGCATATAGTTCTTTGTCAAAATCTAACACAATCATTTTAGAAATCAAATAACAAGTACTAAGTATTAAAGGATGAGATGCACAATCTAAAATATATACAAATATTGAATGTACTTTAGAAGAACAAGATATCTGCGCCGAGATACTGGCTGTCCCAAAGACGCAAACAGACTGATTATTGGCCAGTTTGACAGTCTGCTTAATTACCATGCTCACTGCACGATTGAAAATTTGATTTGCTGTTAACTGGTAATTTATCAAAGAGAGACTTTGAAATGATATTGATACTACTTTAAACAGTATCTATAACAGTACAGTGCAGTAATTTGCATACCTTGGATCTTGACTGGCATGTACATATTAAAATATTCCCCAACACTATTTTCATTACATTCACTGTCACTATTTACACTTAATTTCACAAAACACATTTTCACTTGTAATCTGAAATGTTGGCACTAGGACTTTCACTGCCACAGACTGTGTGTGTCTTTTGCAGACTGGGCGCGGTTAGTTTCCCGCAACGGTGACCTTTTTACAGGCCGCAGCACTGTGTCCGTTTTGCTTACAGATCTGGCACAATACGGATGGTTCGCGGGGTTCCTTTCCGTGGTCTTGGGCGATGGGCTGCTTTCCTCTCTGGGTCCTCTATTATACGTCTCTGATGAAATATAATCCAATTAAAACACAATGAAATAATTCCTTCAGATACATGCTGTGTCCACCACACTGCACGTGCAGTCTGTCACTGCAGTGCAATCTAAAAACGATAATGGTAAAACAAGGCCTAGTACTTAAGTTGGGTACGTGACGCAAGCCCACTGTAATGCCGGTGTTCAGATTCATATATACATACGAAAGCCTATTAGGATCAGTCTATAGAAAAAAAAATAAAAGGCGTATAATAACGCGAAAAAAGGCCATAATTATAACGCCTTTCCATTCTATAAGGCGTTATTACTGCGGCCTTTCCAAAAGGCGTTATTACGCCTTTCCAAAAGGCGTTATTACGCCTTTCCAAAAGGCATTATTACGCCTTTTTAAAGGGCGTTATAACGCCTTTCCAAAAGGCGTTATAACACGTTTCCAAAAGGTGTTATTACGCGTTTCCAAAAAGCGTTATTATGCGTTTCCAAAAGGCGTTATTACGCGTTTTCAAAAGGCTGTATTTCGCCTTTTAAAAGGCGTTATTACGCCTTTTATTTTCAATACATGACTAAACATATTTAGCCCAACCGAGGGGGGGGGGTGCAGAAATCTTACCTTTGGGACATGAATTTCACAATTAGATATAGAACTAATTTGATTCTCAACAAGCAAATTCAAAGAATTGTGGTCCCCCGCTTTCGGTGTCTTTTTGGGTGAGATGTCATTTTTTAATGACACTTTGTGTCTAATATGAACGCCCTATCATATGTCATCTACTTAGAATATTATCACTGAACTCCAAGGTCAAGGGGTCAAAATTGTTAAAGTTTTTGGTATCCAATGAAAATTTTTCTCAAAAGAATTACATATGTGAAGTATAAAAGCCCTAGCCCTTACCATTCAAAAGTTATGGTCAAGGTTAAAGTTTTCTCATATAAGTACAAAAAATCTCCAATTTTTTAAGGTCAAGGTCAAAAAGTCAAGGTTGTTGGTATCAAATGAAAGGTCTTGCCACAAGGAATACATATGTGAAATATGAAAGTCCTGGTATCTACTGTTCAAAAGCTGTGGCCAAGGTAAACGTTTTTGAATAGTAGGTCAAACTCCAAGGTCAAGGTGCAAGGGACAAAGTTCTTGGTATTCGATGAAAGGTCTTCTCACAAGAATTATATATATGAAGTATGAAAGCCCTAGCCCTTACCATTCAAAAGTATTGGTCAAGGTTAAAGTTTTCTGATAAGTACAGAAATCTCCAAGGTCAAGGTAAAAAGGTCAAAATTGTTGGTATCCAATAAAAGGTCTTGCTACCAAGTATACATATGTGAAATATGAAAGTCCTAGTACTTACCATTCAAAAGTTATGGTTAAAGTAAACATTTGGAATTTTTGTGTAAAAGTGGATCAAACTCCAAGGTCAAGGTCAAAAGGTCAAATTTGGTGCTACCCAACGAAAGGTCTTGTGACAAGGAATATACATAAGAAATATGAAAGTCATAACTCCACTAAATCAAAAGTTATGGGCAAGGTAAAAGTTTTTGTGAGGGACGGGCAGACAGACGGACGGATCGCAGACGAATGAGATTTAATGTCCCCTCGCTTTCGCGAAAGCGAGGGACAAAAAATAATTTAAACAGCAATAGATTTCCAGGAAAAAAGATTTTTAAATGAGTCATATATTTTCAATGTTGAACCAACTAAGTCAGTCTTTTTTAAAATACAAGGCACGCCTCTACCAAGGGTCATTGCTCATTATACCCATGCACATAGTTTGCCTGTTTTTTTTTTCAAGAGAGAAAAACATCTTCAAATGACAGGAATTTTAATACATGGCAATTAAGCTAAGCTCCAAGATGCATAGATCTGCCTATATCCTAGATCTTCACAAGTAGAGTGTTGCCTTCTCTTAATTAATACGAATGCAAACAATTGTCAGTGAGATGTGAAGGAATACAGAAAATTGCATAAATAAAGATGGTTTTAATTAAATCTTTCATATATTTATTAACTTAAAATAACGCCTTTCCATTTTCCTTTTCAAGAAGGCCAGTAGTACGCGTGCGAATGGGGTACCCCTCCCCCCTCCACACATAAACACTTTTTTGGGAAAAGTCTTGCTAGAGTTTAAATTTCATAACTATTGTTTGCTTGGTTCCTGAACATTTTGTTGCAGTATGTAAAACTGGGGCAAGTTATTGCACTGAAATCACAAGTTTTACCGAGAAGTCCCTCAACGAGTTTGGCCAGTAGAAGGGGGGGGGGGCTATTAAAAGCACGAGCCTGTTAAATGCAAAATAATAGATATTCAAAAAGCGTAATAATTTTTTTAGAAAGGCATAATAACGCCTTTTAAAAAGGCATAAAAATGGAAAGGCGTTATAACGCCTTTTAAAAAGGCGTTATAACGCCTTTTAAAAGGGCATAAAAATACCTTTTGGAAAGGCGTTATAACGCCTTTTAGAATGGAAAGGCGTAATAACGCCTTTTGGAATGGAAAGGCATAATAACGCCCTTTGAAAAGGCGTTATAAGGACTTTTTCCGCGTAATTACGCCTTTTCAAAAGGCGTTATAACGCGTTTTTTTTTTTTGTCTCTTTAGATTGGTCCTAATCTTTACTGAATAACTTTCGACTCCAAAAGTTTTCTGCATGAGAAAATAATCTTGCTTGATAACTGAGACCTATATAAAATCCTCAAAAGGGAGGGGCTTGCTTTGTTTTTCTTTCTCTTTCTTTTGTTTCATTTTCATATTTTTTCCTACAGCTGTATCTAAATTTAACCTGGAATTTCTCACGTGATCTCGAAACCTAAACTTTAGTAGAAATTCACTGCTCAAAATGACAATTCAACTTTCTATTTTTTTTTTATTCGGGAAAACATCTGCTTTTTTCCATTTCCATAAAGTTTATCACGCTTCGAAGACTTTAAACAGAAAACAGAATGTACATTGTAATTCATTAAGACTTACATACATGTATATGTGTTTTTTTTTCATGTAAGCAAAAAGTCACACATTTGCATAGTATTTAAATACATCGATACACTTATTTCTAATTTATAAAAATTGATTTTAAAAAATCAATTACCCAGATATTTAAGGTCTGTTCTCATTTTATAGTCTTGAGACTTTTCTTTCCAACCAAACTACATTGGTATAGTTCTCTGAATTTTAACAGAGCATGACATATGGATGCATGTACTGTTAATTAATATTTGCTGTTTTGAACTCAGTGGTACCAAGAAAGAATGTTTTAGAGTATTTTGTATTTTTGACATCTAAATCACTGTCATTGGAGAAATCCAATTGTTCCAAATACCAAAGATCAGTATTTCTCTGATATTGTGATGCCACCATTTGCCGTTGGAGGACTATAAATTTAGACCTGTACTGGGGACTCAGGACCTCACCGGAAACACTGGCCCCAATGTCCTATGGTGGGGATATTCCGGATTCAAACCTGCGACGTAAGGATTAACTCATTGTTTGGACATAACTCTACAGTAAATGCCCCGCCCACTGTACGACACAGTTCTATTTGTACCTAAATCATTTCATATAACAGGAAAATTGTCCTTTTCTTAAAAAAAAAAAACCACAAGAACTAAGAAATTTATACACCTTTATCTACATTAAAAAAAACACAAAACAAGAGATTGACAAATATTTGTAAAGGTATTATGGAAATAAATTAACTAAACATACATCAAAACTCTGGCATACCAGGGTACCTGAAAACAAAGCTAAAGGTGGATGTACCCCATGAGCGAAGACTGGGTATTAACTCACATTAGAATAAAACACAACACAAACATACAATGCCTAACAGCCAGTCGTGATTGCTGGACGCCCGTAATTTATTAGTTTTACATACATGTACATGTATAACATACAAATATATTTTGTAATGCAGAAAAAAACATGACACTATCTGTCCTTTTCTTTCCATGACAGGCAATGTTTAAAATTCTTAATACCCCCTTTACATAGCATCAGGGCCGGCCAGGAAAAAACTAGAGATAAAACAATTTAAATCGATTTTGAATAAGCTCTAGAAAACCTGTGTCCGTTGCCAGGTGCCGCTGGATGCAGGAGGAGTTGTGAACGGACCTCGCAACTTTATTACCATATGAATATCAATATAATTATTTGACTTGCAACAAAAGCAAGTACTGAAAAAAACAGTGTAGATTATCACACAAAATATAGGTCAGACATTTTAATGTTCAAAACTTTAATCAGGTAAAGAGGGAGGTTTTTAAAATTCTTGAGATATCGTCAGTTAAAATGTAATTCCTCTAAAAAAAAATAAAGGAAAGTCACTAATCATTACTCTTTTCCTTAAACATCCTTTACCATTTAAAAAAATACAACTTAAATAACTTTATGACAGAGACAGAAAGCTACAATAATTAAGGTATAAAGGGAGGTTGTAATAGATAGAATATCTACCATAAAAAATACCACACAATGGATAATTTCTGTGGTTATTATGACTGAACTATTTCAGCTTTGTTTGATACTGAAACTGAGCACGGAATATTCCATCTCTCTGATCATTACATTATGCTAGTAACAGGTGTGACCGGATCGTTATGGAATGCTTAGTCCTCCAAGGCACCTGATCCCACAGCTGTGATTTCCTGTGATCCTTGTTTTATGCCTTATTTACAGATTTGAATTGATAACAGTTTTTGTTTTGGATCATTCACTGTTCGTCATCTTCAAAACATTCATTGACTCAATTTTTCATAGATTTTTCTGCTTTAAAAAGCAACAGTATTACCATTGAAATAATGAATTAAAAAGGGCAAAAATGCAAACAACATGAGCCACAGAAATTACCCACTATATGGAAAATAACCACCCTTAGAAAAAGATAACGTGCTCATGTAAGAAAAAATCTGAGCAAGTGTGACGTCATCTGTTTGTCTCGAGCCAGACATTTTAATGTTCATACATGTAGCTACTAGGATAATGAGCTACATAGGTAGGTTTTTAAAATCCATGAGATGTCTTCAGTTAAATATAATTCCTCTGAAAAAAATGAGGAAAATTACTAATCACTACTGCTTTTAAACATCATTACCATTACAAAAAATACAACAACTTAGATAACTTTATGACAAAGACAGAAAGTTGCAATGAGTTATAGAGGGAGCCTGTGATAGTCATTGAGATATCTCTGATTATGAAATAATGAGAAAGAAAGAGATATTTCTTCTGATTAAAGCTTTTAAACAAAACGTCCTTGCCTTAAGAAAATAAATTAAAACTAAATTATATGAGAGAAAAATAAAACTATATTAAAATAACAAAAACTCCTAATTAAAAAAAAAAAGAAAGAAAGAAAAGAGAAATAAGAACGTTTATGTAAAAAAATATATATATAAGAGAAAGAAAGAAAAGATAGTATAAAAATAATTGTCATTTGAATTAATAAGAAATATTAAAAAAAAATTACCTTAAGAAAGGGGGGATAGTCAGAAGAAAAAAAAGATCTGCTTCTTTAAGCTTTAGAAAAAAAATAAAAAGAGAAAGGAAGAAGAAAGACAGAATATCTACCATAAAAATACCATACAATGGATAATTTCTGTGGTTATTATGACTGAACTATTTCAGCTTTGTTTGATACTGAAACTGAGCATGGAATATTCCATCTCTCTGATCATTACATTATGCTAGTAACAGGTGTGACCGGATCGTTATGGGATGCTTAGTCCTCCAAGGCACCTGATCCCACAGCTGTGATTTCCTGTGATCCTTGTTTTATGCCTTATTTACAGATTTGAAATGATTACAGTTTTTGTTTTGGATCATTCACTGTTCGTCATCTTCAAAACATTCATTGACTCAATTTCTCACAGAATTTTCTGCTTTTAAAAGCAACAGTATTACCAATGAAATGAATTAAAAAGGGCAAAAATGGAAACAACATCAGCCACAGAAATTACCCGTTATATGGAAAATAACTACCCTTATAAAAAGATAACGTGCTCATTTAGGAACAAATCTGAGCAAGTGTGACGTCATCTGTTTCTCTCGAGCTAGACATTTTAATGTTCATAGCTACTAGTATAATGAGCTACATAGGGAGGTTTTTAAAATCCATAAGATGTTTTCAGTTAAATGTAATTCCTCTGGAAAAAAATGAGGAAAATTACTAATCACTACTGCTTTTTAAACATCTACCATTACAAAAATGCAACAACTTAGATAACTTTATGACAAAGACAGAAAGTTACAATGAGTTATAGAGGGAGCCTGTGATAGCCGTTGAGATATCTCTGATTATGAAATAATGAGAAAGAAAAGATATTTCTTCTGATTAAAGCTTTTAAACGAAGCATCCTTGCCATAAGAAAATAAATTTAAACTAAATTGTATGATAGAAAAATAAAACTATCTTAAAATTAAAAAAAAAAAAACAACTCCTAATTAAAAAAAGAAAGAAAAGAGAAATAAGAACATTTACGTAAAAAAATATAAGAGAAAGAAGGAAGAGATAGAATATAAATAATTGTCATTTGAATTAATAAGAAATATTTTTGAAAAAAATTACCTTAAAAAAGAGGGGATAGTCAGAGGAAATAAGACCTTGCTTCTTTAAGCTTTAGAAAAAAAAATAAAAAGAGAAAGGAAGAAGAAAGACAGAATATCTACCACAAAAATGCCATACAATGGATGATTTCTGTGGTTATTATGACTGAAATATTTCAGCTTTGTTTGATACTGAAACTGAGCATGGAATATTCCATCTCTCTGATCATTACATTATGCTAAAAACAGGTGTGACCGGATCATTATGGGATGCTTAGTCCTCCAAGGCACCTGATCCCACAGCTGTGTTTTCCTGTGATCCTTGTTTTATGCCTTATTTACAGATTTGTATTGATTACAATTTTTGTTTTGGATCATTCACTGTTCGTCATCTTCAAAACATTCATTGACTCAATTTTTCATAGATTTTTCTGCTTTAAAAAGCAACAGTATTACCATTGAAATAATGAATTAAAAAGGGCAAAAATGCAAACAACATGAGCCACAGAAATTACCCACTATATGGAAAATAACCACCCTTAGAAAAAGATAACGTGCTCATGTAAGAAAAAATCTGAGCAAGTGTGACGTCATCTGTTTGTCTCGAGCCAGACATTTTAATGTTCATACATGTAGCTACTAGTATAATGAGCTACGTAGGGAGGTTTTTAAAATCCATGAGATGTCTTCAGTTAAATATAATTCCTCTGAAAAAAATGAGGAAAATTACTAATCACTACTGCTTTTAAACATCATTACCATTACAAAAAATACAACAACTTAGATAACTTTATGACAAAGACAGAAAGTTGCAACGAGTTATAGAGGGAGCCTGTGATAGTCATTGAGATATCTCTGATTATGAAATAATGAGAAAGAAAGAGATATTTCTTCTGATTAAAGCTTTTAAACAAAACGTCCTTGCCATAAGAAAATAAATTAAAACTAAATTATATGAGAGAAAAATAAAACTTTATTATAATAATAAAAACTCCTAATTAAAAAAAAAAAGAAAGAAAAGAGAAATAAGAACGTTTATGTAAAAAAAAATATATATAAGAGAAAGAAAGAAAAGATAGTATAAAAATAATTGTCATTTGGATTAATAAGAAATATTTTTTTTTTTTTTAAAATTACCTTAAGAAAGGGGGGATAGTCAGAAGAAAAAAAGATCTGCTTCTTTAAGCTTTAGAAAAAAAAATAAAAAGAGAAAGGAAGAAGAAAGACAGAATATCTACCATTAAAATACCATACAATGGATAATTTCTGTGGTTATTATGACTGAACTATTTCAGCTTTGTTTGATACTGAAACTGAGCATGGAATATTCCATCTCTCTGATCATTACATTATGCTAGTAACAGGTGTGACCGGATCGTAATGGGATGCTTAGTCCTCCAAGGCACCTGATCCCACAGCTGTGATTTCCTGTGATCCTTGTTTTATGCCTTATTTACAGATTTGAATTGATTACAGTTTTTGTTTTGGATCATTCACTGTTCGTTATCTTCAAAACATTCATTGACTCAAATTCTCATAGATTGTTTTGATTTAAAAAGCAACAGTATTACCATTTGAAATGAATTAAAAAGCGCAAAAATGCAAACAACATGAGCCACAGAAATTACCCGTTATATGGAAAATATCAACCCTTATAAAAAGATAACGTACTCATTTAAGAAAAAATCTGAGCAAGTGTGACTTCATCTGTTTCTCTCGAGCCAGACATTTTAATGTTCATAGCTACTAGTATAATGAGATACATAGGGAGGTTTTTAAAATCCATGAGTTGTCCTCAGTTAAATACAATTCCTCTGAAAAAATGAGGAAAATTACTAATCACTACTGCTTTTTAAACATCATTACCATTACAAAAAATACAAAAACTTAATTAATTTAAAAAAAAAAAAAACTCCTAATAAAAAAAAAAGAAAGAAAGAAAAGAGAAATATGAATGTTTTTGTAATAAAAAAAAATATAAGAGAAAGAAAGAAGAGATAGTATATAAATAATTGTCAATTGAATTAATAAGAAATATTTTTAAAAAATTACCTTAAAAAAGGGGGGATAGTCAGAAGAAAAAAGACCTTGCTTCTTTAAGCTTTAGAAAAAAAAAAATAAAAAGAGAAAGGAAGAAGAAAGACAGAATATCTACCATAAAAATACCACAATGGATAATTTCTGTGGTTATTATGACTGAACTATTTCAGCTTTGTTTGATACTGAAACTGAGCACGGAATATTTCATCTCTCTGATCATTACATTGTGCTAGTAACAGGTGTGACCGGATCGTTATGGAATGCTTAGTCCTCCAAGGCACCTGATCCCACAGCTGTGATTTCCTGTGATCCTTGTTTTATGCCTTATTTACAGATTTGTATTGATTACAGTTTTTGTTTTGGATCATTCACTGTTCGTCACCTTCAAAACTCTCTTTAACTCAATGTTTCATCGAATTTTCTGTTTGCAAAAAAAAAAAAAAGTATTGCTGTTTAAATGAACAAAAAACAGAAAACACTGCAAGCAATATAAGCCACAGAAATTACCCTTTCTACTTACTTTTTTTTAAAATATAACTTGTCATTAAAATTCAGGCAAGTAATAAATACCTCTGTTTTTTTAAAATAAATATTTAGCAATAAAAACCTCCCTCATATAATTTTTCCATAGTAAATGTCAGGCAAGCTAGCACTCAATACCTCCCTCATATAAAATTTCCAAAGTAAATGTCAGGCAAGCACTTAATACCTCCCTCGTCTTAAAACTTAAAAAAAATATTCATGCAAGTTCTACATGTGTATGTACCTCCCTGGTTTAAAACTTCTATAGCTAATGCAGGAAAATACCAACAACCTCCCTCCTTTATATAAGTTAAACATTCAGGCAAGAACTATCTCCCTCATTTTAAAACTTGAATATTCGGGCAATTAATTATCTCACTTTTAAATCTAAATATTCAGGCAAGAAACTAAATACATGTACCTCCCTCATTTTTTAAAGTTAAATATTCAGACAAGCACTAAATACCTCCCTAATTTTTTTAAATATTCAAAGAAGCAGTGAATACCTCAGTCAAATCTAAATAATCAGACAAGCGCTAAATAACTTCCTATTTTTAAACTTAAATACATGTACCTCCCTAATTTTAAATTTAATTATTCTGACAAGTACTAAATATCTCCCTTACTTTTAAATTCAAATATTCAGGTAAGCACTAAAAACCTCCCTTGTATTAAATCTATTTATTTGTGATCAAGCACGAATTAAAAAAAAAAAACTCCTGTTTTTAGCTTAAATTTAAAATTCAGACAAGTGCTGATTCAAATACATATATAAAGAAAAGAAAACTTCCCACAGTTACCTAGATTTCTTATGTATAGAAACAATCTAAGGTAATAATAAGCTAAAATTAGTTTCTTTTCAGCGTTCAGGAAATCTCTGGTAAAAATACCTCCACCGCTTTTTAGCTTAAATAATATATCGGAAAAAAAACTTTATACATGTATAAAAAAAATGTTCAAAACAAAGACATACAAATATATTTTGAATCAATCTTAAGAATACAATAAACTTCAAAAAGGAAATTTAAGTAAAAAATGAAAAAAGTATAATTATTAAACCTCAATACTTCTAGATAAAAAAAATAATTAAATGCTCTCTGAATGATTCTGTCTCATTCAGATAAAATAGTAAGCCTAAGTAATCTTAAACAAATATCTAGCAAAATGAATTCTTCTATCATCCTAGGATATATCATGGAAAATGTCATGGTTATACACTACAATAATACATCAAATTCCCACAACCATCCAAAAATTATAAAGGTTCTTTCACATAGTATTCCTGGTGGTTTGTCCTGCTTCAGGCCATATGAGAAATCAATAAAATATCCAGAGTCCATCTCTAGGTCACATGGAAATTTTTGGAAAAACACAAGTAGTGAAATGATCTCCTATAACTGACACGGCTCCAAGGTCCATCAGAATTCTTTGAAACACATCCATAGGGGAAATATCTCTGGACTCTCTCCCCATAGCTCACGTTTGAGTAATACTGGGCAGGGCTCCAGTTATACAACACTATAGAAATACAATGAATCCCATTATTCTTTTTTTTACTATGATACTTTGTGTATATTTAAAGTACAAGTTTTCAGGGTATATATGATGATAATGGTAGAAACATCCCCATTTTACCTACAAGAATGTTTAAAGACTAGAAAAATTCAAATAATTTTTTTTTACTATACATGACAATTGTATTTCAAATACAAAGTAAATAAATTAGCTAATGTTAATGATAGACCGAGACAGAAACAACACTTTTTGCCAAAATAAGGATCATTAATAATCATTAATAAACATATTACCTGGTAGTCGTGTAGTTTAAGATCAAACATGATGAATGTTGGCTTTATGTATATTTTTCTGCTTGTGAATGGCACCAAATATTGGGTCACAGTAATTGTTGACTCAGTGACAGACCACTTTCACCTAAAGCCTGAAATGATAAAAAGAACCTTGAAAAAAACTTAAGGATCATTTAAATGTTTTTTAAAATAATTCATATCTGATCTACGGTATATCAAAGGTCAATTTGTAATTCAAAGTTTTAATATGAATCTTCCATATAAGCAAATACCATTTTTACAAGAATCAGGGATTTTGCCAGATTCCCAAGGGAGAGTGCTACAAGATGGCATTTATGTCTCGAACAAAGAAATAATTTCACTATATATCACTACATAGCTTGATTTAATTTTATTAACTCTTTTTCTTACCTGTCTGATGAACACAACAAAGGCTACAAAGATGACTGGTAGAATACAAGTATACAGGTGTCAAAACTCTCCATTGATGACCAGACTGCATGCCGCATTGTATGTTGTGAATTATTGATCTTTAACAGAGGAAACTACTCCTGAAATCAGAGAAATTGTAGTCAAAATAAGAGATATCTGCTCCTCTTTAGTTCTCACACAAGGAAGTTATTAAGGTCTTCCGTTCGTATCCAAAACACAACTTGACCCATATATTCATGTGATATATCTGTATACCATATTTCATTTCAGTATGTGCAACGGTTGTGAAGAAAATGAACAGAAACTAATGCCCTGTTCACACGATGAGTTTAATTCATATTCGCAGTAAATTAATGCGAAGTAAACTAATGCAAATCAAATAAATGCGTATTAAATTGCATTCATATGACAGCTAATGCGAAGTAAACTAATGCAAATTAAAATTTTTCTACTACAGTCAGGCGTCAGTAAGTCTATTATGACGTCATTTGTAAATCACGTCATGTGTGCAGAACCATCCTTTGATACATCATGTAGTGGCTACAGGTATTCATTGATTTTAGTGATTTACATACTTTCCCTCAATTTTTTAAACAAATATAGCACAAATACCTATATATAACCACCAACACGTGTCCTGTACGTGACTTAATTCTGGCCTTCGGCATGCATCAAAATTTAATTCGAATTAGCTTCGCTTAGTGTTCACACGGAGCTAATGCGAAGTAATTTAATGCGCAGTAAATTAATACGAATTAAACTAATTCACATTAAATTTTCCGTGTGAACTCTAAGCGAAGCTAATTCGCAGTAACTTTACATTTAATTCAAATTAAACTCTCCGTGTGAACAGGGCATAAGTGTACCGACAGACCGACCAACAGCAGCAAAGCTATATACCCTCCCTTCTTCGAAGGGGGGCATAATAAATGTCTCATGAGGCTTTTAAGAAAGAAAATTGACAATATAAACATACCAACCCTGAAATACACATGGGTTTCACATGTTGATAAACAGCCTACACACCATCTAGGAAGTTGTATCATGCACACCTGAAAAAAAGAGTTCCCTTTAATTCAGTGGCATAATTCTGCTACATTTATGATATTTCTAGTACACGAGTCCAAATTTAATACAGAAGGCCTAAAAATTTTGCCAAAAATTGATAAATAAATTGTTATATTTTTCCATTGAAATTGAGCTTTAAAGCATCATAATATTTAAGAAATAAAGTCCACGTTTTCGTGAATGTTGCAGAATAACCTCCGAGGTTGAGAAATGTTGTTTGAAAGATAAAAGCCGAGGCATTTCGAGACCGAGGAGGTTATTCTGCATCATTCACAAAAACAAGGACTTTATTTCTATTCCGCTACGTGTAGTTAGCAGCCCTAAAATACGACTGATCGTTTCTCTATAGAGAATCGAATTAGGTCACCAAAGAAACAAGAGGTCCAGGGGCCACATCGCTCACCTGAGCAAATCGGCTAGGAAAAAACACAAATCAGATCAGAACTAAAAAGTTTACTGAAGGGGGGGGGGGGAGGGCTTGAATTTAATACTACTTTAGAATGTCTTCATATTAATACAGGATATGACTTTGCTGTTCTTGATAAAAAAGATTTTTTTAAAACATTTTCTTCCTATACTATCACTAATCATTGCTTTGAAGTACTTCAGAAGAAGATTTTCCTATAAATTCCTGTGTAAAACTTTGATCAGCCATTGTGGCCCTATCCTACCCACGGGGGTCATGATTTGAACAAACTTGAATCTACACTACTGAGGATGCTTCCACATGAGTTACATGAGTTACATTTTTTTTGGCCCAGTGGTTCTTGAGAAGAAGAATTTTTAAGATTTTCCCTATATACTCCCATATAAAACTTTGATTGGCCATTGTGGCCCCACCCTACCCCCAGGGGTCATGATTTGAACAAACTTGAATCTACACTACCTGAGGATGCTTCCACATGAGTTTCATCTTTCCTGGCCCAGTGGTTTTTGAGAAGAAGATTTTTAAAGATTTTCTCTATATACTCCCATGTAAAACTTTGTTCAGCCATTGTGGCCCAACCCTACCACCGGGGGTCATGATTTGAACAAACTTGAATCTACACTACCTGAGGATGCTTCCACATGAGTTTCATTTTTTTTGGCCCAGTGGTTCTTGAGAAGAAGATTTTTAAAGATTTTCTCTATATACTCCCATGTAAAACTTTGATCAGCCATTGTGGCCCAACCCTACCACCGGGGGTCATGATTTGAACAAACTTGAATCTACACTACCTGAGGATGCTTCCACATGAGTTTCATTTTTTTTGGCCCAGTGGTTCTTGAGAAGAAGATTTTTTAAAAATGTCATTAATTTTTCACTAATTCATAATTATCTCCTCTTGGAAAAGGGTGTGGCCCTTCATTTGAACAAACTTGAATCCCCTTCACCTAAGGATACTTTGTGGCAAGTTTGGTTGAAATTGGTCCAGCGGTTCTTGAGAAGAAGATGAAAATGTGAAAAGTTAACGACGACAACGACTATGACAACGACAGACAACGGACAAATTTTGATCAGAAAAGCTCACTTGAGCCTTCGGCTCAGGTGAGCTAAAAATGGAATGTTTGCAGTTATAGATATCTATTGAAGAGCCGAGGCAGTGCACATGAGATGAAGATTGTACAACAAAGGCATATCCCTGGAAATTATACAAAGTACTTCACCAAGAAAAGAATGCTAATGCTAAATCTGGAAAAATGCATTTAAAGAACACTCACATAAGTTTCCAGACTGTGATGGTCTACTCGACTGGAATCAGCATGGGAAGGAAAAAAGAGGCCTGGCATGGATCCTTTCCATCCGATGTAAAAAGTGCCACTATACCAGTCACAGAGAAAAACTACAAAGAGGTGAGAAGATCTGGCAGGGGACAAAGAGCTGAACAGCTGAATGTGGGCATGGCTGTTGGTCACCTGGGTACCAGACCTGCAACAAAGTGGTTCAAATTATCGCTAAAATATGAAGAAAATAAGGCCGAACATTCAAGAACTCAATGAAAAATGTGGACTACTTGATACCCTCCCCCATAAGAGTGTAAGTATATGCTCGGTACATTAATGTCACCTTTAAAACCATTGGATAAACCAAATTCCAAGCTGCCACCCAAGTGACATGAACCTTCAGTGAAAATGTAACTCAGTGGAAAATTGTTGTGGAAGTATTCTGACGTAATACACAATCCAAACAAGAGCCCATGGGCCACATCGCTCACCTGAGCACTAAGGGTAGGAAAAAAACTAAGGGTAGGAAAAAGTAGAAATTGGCTTTTTATTGTAATTATTAAATCCAAAAGTAGTCCAATTAACAATCATGGATTTGCTATTTGTTAGAAAATGATTTTTAAAGAATTTTCCTATATAAATCTTTGAAAAATTTGGTCGGCCATTTTGGCCTCGCCCTACCCCCGGGGGTCATGATTTGAACAAACTCGAATCTACACTACCTGAGCATGCTCCCATATAAATATGATGAATTATGGCTTTGTCATTCTTAAGAAAAAGATTTTAAAAAAATTTTCCTATATATTTCTATGTAAAACTTTAGTCGGCCATTTTGGCCCCGCCCTACCCTCAGGGGTCATGATTTGAACAAATTTGAATCTAAACTACCTGAGGATGTTTCCCCATAAGTATCATCTTTCCTGGCACAGTGGTTCTTGAGAAGAAGATTTTTAAAGTATGCCACCAAATTTTCATTAATTCCCAATTATCTCCCCTTGAATGAGGGCGTGGCCCTTCATTTGAACAAACTTGAATCCCCTTTACCCAAGGATACTTTGTGGCAAGTTTGGTTGAAATTGGCCCAGCGGTTCTTGAGAAGAAGTCGAAAATGTGAAAAGTTTACAGACAGACAGACGGACGCCGGACAAAATGTGATCAGAAAAGCTCACTTGAGCCTTTGGCTCAGGTGAGCTGAAAATTAATGAGTGAATTATTGAGAGAAAAAATTGAATGAAATGAAAGTTTTTGGCTATCTACTAAAAATAATTTTCATCTCTAATTAATGAGCTCTAATTAGCTTAGTTTAACTTAGAATAATCTAACTGTGTCTTGGTACAAGCCCTCACCACAGTTAGAATACGTCCCATATACTTGCAATGTAGCAAATCGGAGCGGATCCGCTCCGAAACGATTTTGAAGAATATAAAATGATTTGCACTGGGA